>NW_026781222.1:300000-537000 GCF_030144855.1 Hypanus sabinus | reverse complement strand
CTGGGTGATATAATGGAGAACGCTGGGTGATATAATGGGGTAGAGTGTGTGGTATAATGGAGAACGCTGGGTGATATAATGGGGAAGAGTGTGTGATATAATGGAGAATGCTGGGTGATACATTGGGGTAGAGTGTGTGATATAATGGAGAACGCTGGGTGCTATAATGGGGTAGAGTATGTGATATACTGTAGAACGCTTTGTGATATAATGCGGTAGAGTGTGTGATATTATGGAGAACGCTGGGTGATACAATGGGGTAGAGGGTGTGATATAATGGAGAATGCTGGTGATATAATGGGGTAGAGTGTGTGATATGATGGAGAACGCTGGGTGATATAATGGGGTAGAGTGCGTGATATAATGGAGAACGCTGGGTGATATAATGGGGTAGAGTGTGTGATATAATGGGGAAGAGTGTGTGATATAATGGAGAACGCTCGGTGATATAATGGGGTAGAGTGAGTGATATAATGGAGAACGCTGGGTGATATAATGGGGTAGAGTGTGTGATATAATGGGGGTAGAGTGTGTGATATAATGGGGATCGCTGAGTAATATGATTGGGTAGATTGTGTGATATAATGGAGAACGCTGGGTGATATAATGGGGGTAGAGTGTGTGATATAATGGAGAACGCTGGGTGATATAATGGGGAAGGGTGTGTGATATAATGGAGAACGCTGGGTGATATAATGGGGTAGAGTGTGTGATATAATGGGGGTAGAGTGTGTGATATAATGGGGGTAGAGTGTATGATATAATGGAGAACGCTGGGTGATATAATGGGGTAGAGTGTGTGGTATAATGGAGAACGCTGGGTGATATAATGGGGAAGAGTGTGTGATATAATGGGGAAGAGTGCGTGATATAATGGGGAACGCTGGGTAATATAATGGGGTAGAGTGTGTGATTTAATGGATAACGTTGGGTGATATAATGGGGGTAGAGTGTGTGATATACTGGAGAACGCTTTGTGATATAATGCATTTGAGTGTGTGATATTATGGAGAAAGCTGGGTGATACAATGGGGTAGAGAGTGTGATATAATGGAGATCGCTGGGTGATATAATGGGGTATAGTGTGTGATATAATGGAGAACGCTGGGTGATATAATGGGGGTAGAGGGTGTGATATAATGGAGAATGCTGGTGATATAATGGGGTAGAGTGTGTGATATGATGGAGAACGCTGGGTGATAAAATGGGGTAGAGTGTGTGATATAATGGATAACGCTGTGTGATTTAATGGGGGTAGAGTGTGTGATATAATGGAGAACGCTGGGTGATATAATGGGGGTAGAGTGGGTGATATAATGGAGAATGTTGGGTGATATAATGGGGTAGTGGGTGTGATATAATGGAGAATGCTGGGTGATATAATGGGGTAGAGTGTGTGATATAATGGATAACACTGGGTGATATAAAGGGGAAGAGCGTGTGATATAATGGAGAACGCTGGGTGATATAATGGGGGTAGAGTGTGTGATATAATGGAGAACGATGGGTGATATAATGGGGTAGAGTGTGAGATATAATGGGGAAGAGTGTGTGATATAATGGAGAACGCTCGGTGATATAATGGGGTAGAGTGAGTGATATAATGGAGAACGCTGGGTGATATAATGGGGTAGAGTGTGTGATATAATGGGGGTAGAGTGTGTGATATAATGGGGATCGCTGAGTAATATGATTGGGTAGATTGTGTGATATAATGGAGAACGCTGGGTGATATAATGGGGGTAGAGTGTGTGATATAATGGAGAACGCTGGGTGATATAATGGGGAAGGGTGTGTGATATAATGGAGAACGCTGGGTGATATAATGGGGTAGAGTGTGTGATATAATGGGGGTAGAGTGTGTGATATAATGGGGGTAGAGTGTATGATATAATGGAGAACGCTGGGTGATATAATGGGGTAGAGTGTGTGGTATAATGGAGAACGCTGGGTGATATAATGGGGAAGAGTGTGTGATATAATGGAGAATGCTGGGTGATACATTGGGGTAGAGTGTGTGATATAATGGAGAACGCTGGGTGCTATAATGGGGTAGAGTGTGTGATATACTGGAGAACGCTTTGTGATATAATGCGGTAGAGTGTGTGATATTATGGAGAACGCTGGGTGATACAATGGGGTAGAGGGTGTGATATAATGGAGAATGCTGCTGATATAATGGGGTAGAGTGTCTGATATGATGGAGAACGCTTGGTGATATAATGGGGTAGAGTGTGTGATATAATGGATAACGCTGGGTGATATAATGGGGGTAGAGTGGGTGATATAATGGAGAATGCTGGGTGAATTAATGGGGTAGTGGGTGTGATATAATAGAGAACGCTGGGTGAGTTAATGAGGGTAGAATGTGTTATATAATGGTGAACGCTCGGTGATATAATGGGGTAGAGTGAGTGATATAATGGACAACGCTGGGTGATACATTCGGCAAGAGTGAGTGATATAATGGAGAATGCTTGGTGCTACAATGGGGTAGAGAGTGTGATATAATGGGGGTAGAGTGTGTGATATAATGGGGGTAGAGTGTGTGATATAATGGAGAACGCTGGGTGATATAATGGGGTAGAGTGTGTGATATAATGGGGGTAGAGTGTGTGATATAATGGAGAACGATGGGTGATATAAAGGGGTAGAGTGTATGATATAATGGAGAACGCTGGGTGATATAATGGGGTAGAGTGTGTGGTATAATGGAGAACGCTGGGTGATATAATGGGGAACAGTGTGTGATATAATGGAGAATGCTGGGTGATATATTGGGGTATAGAGTGTGATATAATGGGGGTAGAGTGTGTGATATAATGGAGAACGCTCGGTGATATAATGGGGTTGAGTGAGTGATATAATGGAGAACGCTGGGTGATATAATGGGGTAGAGTGTGTGATATAATGGGGAAGAGTGCGTGATATAATGGAGAACGCTCGGTGATATAATGGGGTAGAGTGAGGGATATAAAGGAGAATGCTGGGTGATATAATGGGGTAGAGTGTGTGATATAATGGGGGTAGAGTGTGTGATATAATGGGGAACGCTGGGTAATATAATGGGGTAGAGTGTGTGATTTAATGGATAACGTTGGGTGATATAATGGGGGTAAAGTGTGTGATATAATGGGGAACGCTGGGTGATATAATGGGGTAGAGTGTGTGATATAATGGAGAACGCTGGGTGCTATAATGGGGTAGAGTGTGTGATATACTGGAGAACGCTTTGTGCTATAATGCAGTAGAGTGTCTGATATTATGGAGAACGCTGGCTGATACAATGGGGTAGAGAGTGTGATATAATGGAGATCGCTGGGTGATATAATGGAATATAGTGTGTGATATAATGTAGAACGCTGGGTGATATAATGGGGGTAGAGGGTGTGATATAATGGAGAATGCTGGTGATATAATGGGGAAGAGTGTGTGATATAATGGAGAACGCTCGGTGATATAATGGGGTAGAGTGAGAGATATAATGGAGAACGTTGGGTGATATAATGGGGTAGAGTGTGTGATATAATGGGGGTAGAGTGTGTGATATAATGGGGAACGCTGAGTAATATGATGGGGTAGATTGTGTGGTATAATGGAGAACGCTGGGTGATATAATGGGGGTAGAGTGTGTGATATAATGGAGAACGCTGGGTGATATAATGGGGAAGAGTGTGTGATATATTGGAGAACGCTGGGTGATATAATGGGGTAGTGTGTGATAGAATGGGAGTAGAGTGTGTGATATAATGGGGGTAGAGAGTGTGATATAATGGAAAACGCTGGGTGATATAATGGGGTAGAGGGTGTGATATAATGGATAATGCTGGGTGATGCATTGGGGTAGAGTGTGTGATATAATGGAGAACGCTGGGTGCTATAATGGGGTAGAGTGTGTGATATACTGGAGAACGCTGGGTGATATAATGGGGTAGAGGGTGTGATATAATGGATAATGCTGGGTGATGCATTGGGGTAGAGTGTGTGATATAATGGAGAACGCTGGGTGATATAATGCGGTAGAGTGTGTGATATTATGGAGAACGCTGGGTGATACAATGGGGTAGAGGGTGTGATATAATGGAGAATGCTGGTGATATAATGGGGTAGAGTGTGTGATATGATGGAGAACGCTTGGTGATATAATGGGGTAGAGTGTGTGATATAATGGATAATGCTGGGTGACATAATGGGGTTAGAGTGTGTGATATAATGGAGAACGCTGGGTGATATAATCGGGGTAGAGTGGGTGATATAATGGAGAATGCTGGGTGATTTAATGGGGTAGTGGGTGTGATATAATAGAGAACGCTGGGTGAGTTAATGAGGGTAGAGTGTGTGATATAATGGTGAACGCTCGGTGATATAATGGGGTAGAGTGAGTGATATAATGGACAACGCTGGGTGATATATTGGGGAAGAGTGTGTGATATAATGGAGAATGCTGGGTGATATAATGGGGTAGAGTGTGTGGTATAATGGAGAACGCTGGGTGATATAATGGGGAACAGTGTGTGATATAATGGAGAATGCTGGGTGATACATTGGGGTATAGAGTGTGATATAATGGGGGTAGAGTGTGTGATATAATGGAGAACGCTCGGTGATATAATGGGGTAGAGTGAGTGATATAATGGAGAACGCTGGGTGATATAATGGGGTAGAGTGTGTGATATAATGGGGGTAGAGTGTGTGATATAATGGGGATCTCTGAGTAATATGATTGGGTAGATTGTGTGATATAATGGAGAACGCTGGGTGATATAATGGGGGTAGAGTGTGTGATATAATGGAGAACGCTGGGTGATATAATGGGGAAGGGTGTGTGATATAATGGAGAACGCTGGGTGATATAATGGGGTAGAGAGTGTGATATAATGGGGGTAGAGTGTGTGATATAATGGGGGTAGAGTGTGTGATATAATGGAGAACGCTGGGTGATATAATGGGGTAGAGTGTGTGATATAATGGGGGTAGAGTGTGTGATATAATGGAGAACAATGGGTGATATAAAGGGGTAGAGTGTATGATATAATGGACAACGCTGTGTGATATAAAGGGGTAGAGTGTATGATATAATGGAGAACGCTGGATGATATAATGGGGTAGAGTGTGTGGTATAATGGAGAACGCTGGGTGATATAATGGGGAACAGTGTGTGATATAATGGAGAATGCTGGGTGATACATTGGGGTATAGAGTGTGATATAATGGGGGTAGAGTGTGTGATATAATGGAGAACGCTCGGTGATATAATGGGGTAGAGTGAGGGATATAAAGGAGAATGCTGGGTGATATAATGGGGTAGAGTGTGTGATATAATGGGGGTAGAGTGTGTGATATAATGGGGAACGCTGGGTAATATAATGGGGTAGAGTGTGTGATTTAATGGATAACGTTCGGTGATATAATGGGGGTAGAGTGTGTGATATACTGGAGAATGCTTTGTGATATAATGCAGTAGAGTGTGTGATATAATGGGGGTAGAGTGTGTGATATAATGGGGGTAGAGTGTGTGATATAATGGAGAACGCTGGGTGATATAATGGGGTAGAGTGTGTGATATAATGGGGTAGAGTGTGTGGTATAATGGAGAACGTTGGGCGATATAATGGGGAAGAGTGTGTGATATAATGGAGAATGCTGGGTGATACATTGGGGTAGAGTGTGTGATATAATGGAGAACGCTGGGTGCTATAATGGGGTAGAGTGTGTGATATAATGGGGGTAGAGTGTGTGATATAATGGGGGTAGAGTGTGTGATATAATGGAGAACGCTGGGTTATATAATGGGGTAGAGTGTGTGATATAATGGAGAACGCTGGGTGATATAATGGGGAAGAGTGTGTGATATAATGGAGAACGCTGGGTGATATAATGGGGTAGAGAGTGTGATATAATGGGGGTAGAGTGTGTGATATAATGGGGGTAGAGTGTGTGATATAATGGAGAACGCTGGGTGATATAATGGGGTAGTGTGTGATATAATGGGGGTAGAGTGTATGATATAATGGAGAACGCTGGGTGATATAATGGGGTAGAGTGTGTGGTATAATGGAGAACGCTGAGTGATATAATGGGGAAGAGTGTGTGATATAATGCATAATGCTGGGTGATACATTGGGGTAGAGTGTGTGATATAATGGAGAACGCTTTGTGATATAATGCGGTAGAGTGTGTGATATTATGGAGAACGCTGGGTGATACAATGGGGTAGAGGGTGTGATATAATGGAGAATGCTGGTGATATAATGGAGTAGAGTGTGTGATATGATGGAGAACGCTGGGTGATATAAAGGGGTAGAGTGTGTGATTTAATGGATAACGCTGGGTGACATAATGGGGTAGAGTGTGTGATATAATGGGGAAGAGTGTGTGATATAATGGAGAACGCTCGGTGAAATTATGGGGTAGAGTGAGTGATATAATGGAGAACGCTGGATGATATAATGGGGTAGAGTGTGTGATATAATGGGGGTAGAGTGTGTGATATAATGGGGAACGCTGAGTAATATGATGGGGTAGATTGTGTGATATAATGGAGAACGCTGGGTGATATAATGGGGGGTAGAGTGTGTGATATAATGGAGAACGCTGGGTGATATAATGGGGAAGAGTGTGTGATATAATGGAGAACGCTGGGTGATATAATGGGGTAGAGTGTGTGATATAATGGGGGTAGAGTGTGTCATATAATGGGGGTAGAGTGTGTGATATAATGGAGAACGCTGGGTGATATAATGGGGGAGAGTCTGTGATATAATGGGGGTAGAGTGTATGATATAATGGAGAACGGTGTGTGATATAATGCGGGTAGAGTCTGTGATATAACGGAGAACGCTGGGTGATATAATAGGGTAGGGTGTGTGATATAATGGAGAACGCTAGGTGATATAATGGGGTAGAGTGTGGGATATAATGGAGAACAGTTGGTGATATAATGGTGTAGAGTGTGTGATATAATGGAGAACGCTGGGTGATAGAATGGGGTAGAGATTGTGATGTAATGGAGAACGCTGGGTGATATAATGGGGTAGAGTGTATGATATAATGGAGAACGCTGGGTGATATAATGGGGTAGAGTGTGTGATATAATTGGGGTGGAGTATGTGATATACTGGGGGTAGAGTGTGTGATATAATGGGGTAGAGTGTGAGATAGAATGGGGTAGAGTGTGTGATATAAAGGAGAACGCCGGGTGATATAATAGCGGTAGAGTGTGTGATATAATTGGGGTGGAGTATGTGATATACTGGGGGTAGAGTGTGAGATAGAATGGGGTAGAGTGTGTGATATAAAGGAGAACGCTGGGTGATATAATGGGAGTAGATAGTGTGATATAATGGAGAATACTGGGTGGTATAATGGGGGTTGAGTGTGTGATATAATGGAGGTGAAGTATGTGATATAATGGAGAATGCTGGGTGGTATAATGGGGGTAGAGTGTGTGATATAATGGGGGTAGAGTGTGGGATATAATGGGGAACGCTGGGTGATATAATGGGGTAGAGTGGGTGATATAATGGAGGACGCTGTGTGATATAATGGGGTACAGTATGTGATATAACGGAGAACGCTGGGTGATATAATGGGGTAGAGTGTGTGATATAATGGAGAACGCTGGGTAATATAATGGGTAGTGTGTGTGATATAATGGAGTACGCTGGGTGATATAATGGGATAGAGTGTGTGATATAATGGGGGTAGAGTGTGTCATATAATGGGGAAGGCTGGGTGATATAATGGGGTAGAGTGTGTGATATAAAGGAGAACGCTGGGTGATATAATGGGGGTAGATAGTATGATATAATGGAGAATACTAGGTGGTATAATGGGGGTAGAGTGTGTGATATAATGGAGGTGAAGTATGTGATATAATGGAGAATGCTGGGTGGTATAATGGGGTAGTGTGTGATATCATGGGGTAGAGTGTGTGATATAATGGGGGTAGAGTGTGTGATTTAATGGAGAACGCTGGGTGATATAATGCGGTAGAGGGTGTGATATAATGGAGAATGCTGGGTGATATAATGGGGTAGAGTGTGTGATATAATGGAGAACGCTGGGTGATATAATGGGGGCAGAGTGTGTGATATAATGGAGAACGCTGGGAGATATAATGGGTTAGAGTGTGTGATATAATGAGGGTAGAGTGTGTGAGATAATGGAGAATGCTGGGTGATATAATGGGTAGCGTGTGTGATATAATGGAGAACGCTTGGTGATTTAATGCGGTAGAGTGTGTGATATAATGGGGGTAGAGTGTGTTATTTAATGGGGTAGAGTGTGTGATATAATGGGGGAGGAGTATGTGATATAATGGAGAACGCTAGGTGATATAATGGGGTAGAGTGTGTGATATAATGGGGGAGGAGTATGTGATATAATGGAGAACGCTAGGTGATATAATGGGGTAGAGTGTGTGATATAATGGGGGTAGAGTGTGTGATATAATGGAGAACGCTGGGTGATATAATGCGGTAGAGGGTGTGATATAATGGAGAACGCTAGGTGATATAATGGGGAAGAGTGTATGATATAATGGAGAACACTGTGTGATATAATGGGGTAGAGTGTGTGATATAATGGGGAACGCTGGGTGATATAATGGGGGTAGAGTGTGTTATTTAATGGGGTAGATTGTGTGATATAATGGGGGAGGAGTATGTGATATAATGGAGAACGCTAGGTGATATAATGGGGTAGAGTGTGTGATATAATGGGGGTAGAGTGTGTGATATAATGGAGAACGCTGGGTGATATAATGCGGTAGAGGGTGTGATATAATGGAGAACGCTAGGTGATATAATGGGGTAGAGTGTATGATATAATTGAGAACACTGTGTGATATAATGGGGTAGAGTGTGTGATATAAAGGAGAACGCTGGGTGATATAATGGGGGTAGATAGTGTGATATAATGGAGAATACTAGGTGGTATAATGGGGGTAGAGTGTGTGATATAATGGAGGTGAAGTATGTGATATAATGGAGAATGCTGGGTGGTATAATGGGGGTAGAGAGTGTGATATAATGGGGGTAGAGTGTGTGATATAATCGGCATAGAGTCTGTGATATAATGGGGTAGAGTGTGTGATATAATGGGGTAGAGTGTGATATCATGGGGAAGAGTGTGTGATATAATGGGGGTAGAGTGTGTGATTTAATGGAGAACGCTGGGTGATATAATGCGGTAGAGGGTGTGATATAATGGAGAACGCTGGGTGATATAATGGGGTAGAGTGTGTGATATAATGGAGAACGCTGGGTGATATAATAGGGGTAGAGTGTGTGATATAATGGAGAAAGCTGGGAGATATAATGGGGTAGAGTGTGTGATATAATGGGGGTAGGGTGTGTGATATAATGGGGGTAGAGTGTGTTATTTAATGGGGTAGAGTGTGTGATATAATGGGGGAGGAGAATGTGATATAATGGAGAACGCTAGGTGATATAATGGGGTAGAGTGTGTGATATAATGGGGGTAGAGTGTGTGATATAATGGAGAACGCTGGGTGATATAATGCGGTAGAGGGTGTGATATAATGGAGAATGCTGGGTGATATAATGGGGTAGAGTGTGTGATATAATGGAGAACGCTGGGTGATATAATGGGGGTAGAGTGTGTGATATAATGGAGAACGCTGGGAGATATAATGGGGTAGAGTGTGTGATATAATGGGGGTAGAGTGTGTGAGATAATGGAGAATGCTGGGTGATATAATGGGTAGCGTGTGTGATATAATGGAGAACGCTTGGTGATTTAATGGGGTAGAGTGTGTGATATAATGGGGGTAGAGTGTGTTATTTAATGGGTTAGAGTGTGTGATATAATGGGGGAGGAGTATGTGATATAATGCAGAACGCTAGGTGATATAATGGGGTAGAGTGTGTGATATAATGGGGGTAGAGTGTGTGATATAATGGAGAACGCTGGGTGATATAATGCGGCAGAGGGTGTGATATAATGGAGAACGCTAGGTGATATAATGGGGTAGAGTGTATGATATAATGGGGAATGCTGGGTGATATAATGGGGGTAGAGTGTGTTATTTAATGGGGTAGAGTGTGTGATATAATGGAGAATACTGTTTGATATAATGGGGTAGAGTGTGTGATATAATGGGGGTAGAGTGTGTGATATAACGGGGAACGCCGGGTGATATAATGGGGTAGAGTGTGTGATATAATGGAGAACTCTGGGTGGTATAATCGCGGTAGAGTGCGTGATATAATTGGGGTGGAGTATGTGATATACTGGAGAACGCTAGGTGATATAATTCGGTAGAGTGTGTGATATAATGGGGGTAGTGTGTGTGATATAATGGGGGTAGAGTGTGTGATATAATGGGGTAGAGTGTGTGATAGAATGGGGTAGAGTGTGTGATATAAATGAGAACGCTGGGTGATATAATGGGGGTATATATTGTGATATAATGGAGAATACTAGGTGGTATAATGGGGGTAGAGTGTGTGATATAATGGAGGTGAAGTATGTGATATAATGGAGAATGCTGGGTGGTATAATGGGGGTAGAGTGTGTGATATAATGGGGGTAGAGTGTGTGATATAATGGGGTAGTGTGTGATATCATGGGGTAGAGTGTGTGATATAATGGGGGTAGAGTGTGTGATTTAATGGAGAACGCTGGGTGATATAATGCGGTAGAGGGTGTGATATAATGGAGAACGCAGGGTGATATAATGGGGTAGAGTGTGTGATATAATGGAGAACGCTGGGTGATATGATGGGGTACAGTGCGTGATATAATGGAGAACGCTGGGTGATATAATGGGGTAGAGTGTGTGATATAATTGAGAACGCTGGGTGATATAATGGGGGTAGAGTGTGTGATATAATGGAGAATGCTGGGTGGTATAATGGGGGTAGAGTGTGTGATATAATGGGGGTAAAGTGTGTGATATAATGGGGTAGTGTGTGATATCATGGGGTAGAGAGTGTGATATAATGGGGGCAGAGTGTGTGATTTATTGGAGAACGCTGGGTGATATAATGCGGTAGAGGGTGTGATATAATGGAGAACGCTGGGTGATATAGTGGGGTAGAGTGTGTGATATAATGGAGAACGCTGGGTGATATGATGGGGTACAGTGCGTGATATAATGGAGAACGCTGGGTGATATAATGGGGTAGAGTGTGTGATATAATGGAGAACGCTGGGTGATATAATGGGGTAGAGTGTGTGATATAATGGGGGTACAGTGTGTGATATTATGGAGAACACTGTGATATAATGGGGTAGAGTGTATGATATAATGGGGAACGCTGGGTGATATAATGGGGGTAGAGTGTGTGATATAATGGAGAACGCTGGGTGATGTAATGCGGTAGAGGGTGTAATATAATGGAGAACACTTGGTGATTTAATTGGGTAGAGTGTGTGATATAATGGAGAACGCTGGGTGATATAATGGGTAGCGTGTGTGATATAATGGAGAATACTGTGTGATATAATGGGGGTAGAGTGTGTGATATAATGGAGAAGGCTGTGTGATATAATGGGGTAGAGAGTGTGATATAATGGGGTTAGAGTGTGTGATACAATGGGGAACGCTGGGTGACATAATGGGTTAGAGTGTGTGATATAATGGGGTAGTGTGTGTGATATAATGGGGGAAGAGTGTGTGATATAATGGAGAACGCTGGGTGATTTAATGGGGTAGGGTGTGTGATATAATTGGGGTACAGTGTGTGAGATAATGGTGTAGAGTGTGTGATATAATGGAGAACGCTAGGTGATATAATGGGGTAGAGTGTTTGATATAATGGAGAACGCTGGGTGATATAATGGGTAGCGTGTGTGATATAATGGAGAATGCTTGGTGAAATAATGCGGGTAGATTCTGTGATATAACGGAGAACGCTGGGTGATATAATAGGGTAGGGTGTGTGATATAATGGAGAACGCTAGGTGATATAATGGGGTAGAGTGTGGGATATAATGGAGAACAGTGGGTGATATAATGGTGTAGAGTGTGTGATATAATGGAGAACGCTGGGTGATAGAATGGGGTAGAGATTGTGATATAATGGAGAACGCTGGGTGATATAATGCGGTAGAGGGTGTGATATAATGGAGAACGCTAGGTGATATAATGGGGTAGAGTGTATGATGTAATAGAGAACACTGTGTGATATAATGGGGTAGAGTGTGTGATATAATGGGGAACGCTGGGTGATATAATGGGGGTAGAGTGTGTTATTTAATGGGGTAGAGTGTGTGATATAATGGGAGAGGAGTATGTGATATAATGGAGAACGCTAGGTGATATAATGGGGTAGAGTGTGTGATATAATGGGGGTAGAGTGTGTGATATAATGGAGAACGCTGGGTGATATAATGCGGTAGAGGGTGTGATATAATGGAGAACGCTAGGTGATATAATGGGGTAGAGTGTATGATATAATAGAGAACACTGTGTGATATAATGGGGTAGAGTGTGTGATATAATGGGGAACGCTGGGTGATATAATGGGGGTAGAGTGTGTTATTTAATGGGTTAGAGTGTGTGATATAATGGGGAAGGAGTATGTGATATAATGGAGAACGCTAGGTGATATAATGGGGTAGAGTGTGTGATATAATGGGGGAGGAGTGTGTGATATAATGGAGAACGCTGGGTGATATAATGCGGTAGAGGGTGTGATATAATGGAGAACGCTAGGTGATATAATGGGGTAGAGTGTATGATATAATGGAGAACACTGTGTGATATAATGGGGTAGAGTGTGTGATATAAAGGAGAACGCTGGGTGATATAATGGGGTAGAGTGTGTGATATAATGGAGAATACTGTTTGATATAATGGGGTAGAGTGTGTGATATAATGGGGGTAGAGTGTGTGATATAACGGGGAACGCCGGGTGATATAATGGGGTAGAGTGTGTGATATAATGGAGAACTCTGGGTGGTATAATCGCGGTAGAGTGCGTGATATAATTGGGGTTGAGTATGTGATATACTGGAGAACGCTAGGTGATATAATTCGGTAGAGTGTGTGATATAATGGGGGTAGTGTGTGTGATATAATGGGGGTAGAGTGTGTGATATAATGGGGTAGAGTGTGTGATAGAATGGGGTAGAGTGTGTGATATAATTGAGAACGCTGGGTGATATAATGGGGGTAGATATTGTGATATAATGGAGAATACTAGGTGGTATAATGGGGGTAGAGTGTGTGATATAATGGAGGTGAAGTATGTGATATAATGGAGAATGCTGGGTGGTATAATGTGGGTAGAGTGTGTGATATAATGGGGGTAGAGTGTGTGATATAATGGGGTAGTGTGTGATATAATGGAGAACGCTGGGTGATATAATGGGGGTAGAGTGTGTGATATAATGGAGAATGCTGGGTGGTATAATGGGGGTAGAGTGTGTGATATAATGGGGGTAGAGTGTGTGATATAATGGGGTAGTGTGTGATATCATGGGGTAGAGAGTGTGATATAATGGGGGCAGAGTGTGTGATTTATTGGAGAACGCTGGGTGATATAATGCGGTAGAGGGTGTGATATAATGGAGAACGCTGGGTGATATAATGGGGTAGAGTGTGTGATATAATGGAGAACGCTGGGTGATATGATGGGGTACAGTGCGTGATATAATGGAGAACGCTGGGTGATATAATGGGGTAGAGTGTGTGATATAATGGAGAACGCTGGGTGATATAATGGGGTAGAGTGTGTGATATAATGGGGGTACAGTGTGTGATATTATGCAGAACACTGTGATATAATGGGGTAGAGTGTATGATATAATGGGGAACGCTGGGTGATATAATGGGGGTAGAGTGTGTGATATAATGGAGAACGCTGGTTGATGTAATGCGGTAGAGGGTGTAATATAATGGAGAACACTTGGTGATATAATTGGGTAGAGTGTGTGATATAATGGAGAACGCTGGGTGATATAATGGGTAGCGTGTGTGATATAATGGAGAATACTGTGTGATATAATGGGGGTAGAGTGTGTGATATAATGGAGAAGGCTGTGTGATATAATGGGGTAGAGTGTGTGATATAATGGGGTTAGAGTGTGTGATACAATGGGGAACGCTGGGTGACATAATGGGTTAGAGTGTGTGATATAATGGGGTAGTGTGTGTGATATAATGGGGGGAAGAGTGTGTGATATAATGGGGTAGTGTGTGTGATATAATGGGGGAAGAGTGTGTGATATAATGGAGAACGCTGGGTGATTTAATGGGGTAGGGTGTGTGATATAATTGCGGTACAGTGTGTGAGATAATGGTGTAGAGTGTGTGATATAATGGAGAACGCTGGGTGATATAATGGGTAGCGTGTGTGATATAATGGAGAACGCTTGGTGAAAGAATGCGGGGTAGAGTCTGTGATATAACGGAGAACGCTGGGTGATATAATAGGGTAGGGGTGTGTGATATAATGGAGAACGCTAGGTGATATAATGGGGTAGAGTGTGGGATATAATGGAGAACAGTGGGTGATATAATGGTGTAGAGTGTGTGATATAATGGAGAACGCTGGGTGATAGAATGGGGTAGAGATTGTGATATAATGGAGAACGCTGGGTGATATAATGCGGTAGAGGGTGTGATATAATGGAGAACGCTAGGTGATATAATGGGGTAGAGTGTATGATATAATAGAGAACACTGTGTGATATAATGGGGTAGAGTGTGTGATATAATGGGGAACGCTGGGTGATATAATGGGGGTAGAGTGTGTTATTTAATGGGGTAGAGTGTGTGATATAATGGGGGAGGAGTATGTGATATAATGGAGAACGCTAGGTGATATAATGGGGTAGAGTGTGTGATATAATGGGGGGTAGAGTGTGTGATATAATGGAGAACGCTGGGTGATATAATGCGGTAGAGTGTGTGATATAATGGAGAACGCTAGGTGATATAATGGGGTAGAGTGTATGATATAATGGAGAACACTGTGTGATATAATGGGGTAGAGTGTGTGATATAAAGGAGAACGCTGGGTGATATAATGGGGTAGAGTGTGTGATATAATGGAGAATACTGTTTGATATAATGGGGTAGAGTGTGTGATATAATGGGAGTAGAGTGTGTGATATAACGGGGAACGCCGGGTGATATAATGGGGTAGAGTGTGTGATATAATGGAGAACGCTGGGTGATATAATGGGGTAGAGTGTGTGATATAATTGGGGTGGAGTATGTGATATACTGGGGGTAGAGTGTGTGATATAATGGGGTAGAGTGTGAGATAGAATGGGGTAGAGTGTGTGATATAAAGGAGAACGCCGGGTGATATAATGGCGGTAGAGTGTGTGATATAATGGAGAATACTGGGTGGTATAATGGGGGTAGAGTGTGTGATATAATGGAGGTGAAGTATGTGATATAATGGAGAATGCTGGGTGGTATAATGGGGGTAGAGTGTGTGATATAATGGGGGTAGAGTGTGGGATATAATGGGGAAGAGAGTGTGATATAATCGGGAACGCTGGGTGATATAATGGGGTAGAGTGGGTGATATAATGGAGGACGCTGTGTGATATAATGGGGTACAGTATGTGACATAACGGAGAACGCTGGGTGATATAATGGGGTAGAGTGTGTGATATAATGGAGAACGCTGGGTAATATAATGGGTAGTGTGTGTGATATAATGGAGAATGCTGGGTGATATAATGCGGTAGAGTGGGTGATAAAATGGAGAACGCTGGGTGATATATTCGGGTAGAGTGTGTGATATAATGGAGTACGCTGGGTGATATAATGGGGTAGAGTGTGTGATATAATGGGGGTAGAGTGTGTCATATAATGGGGAACGCTGGGTGATATAATGGGGTAGAGGTGTGTGATATAAAGGAGAACGCTGGGTGATATAATGGGGGTAGATAGTATGATATAATGGAAAATACTAGGTGGTATAATGGGGGTAGAGTGGGTGATATAATGGAGGCGAAGTATGTGTTATAATGGAGAATGCTGGGTGGTATAATGGGGGTAGAGTGTGTGATATAATGGGGGTAGAGTGTGTGATATAATCGGCATAGAGTGTGTGATAGAATAGGGTAGGGTGTGTGATATAATGGAGAACGCTAGGTGATATAATGGGGTAGAGTGTGGGATATAATGGAGAACAGTGGGTGATATAATGGTGTAGAGTGTGTGATATAATGGAGAACGCTGGGTGATAGAATGGGGTAGAGATTGTGATATAATGGAGAACGCTGGGTGATATAATGCGGTAGAGGGTGTGATATAATGGAGAACGCTAGGTGATATAATGGGGTAGAGTGTATGATGTAATAGAGAACACTGTGTGATATAATGGGGTAGAGTGTGTGATATAATGGGGAACGCTGGGTGATATAATGGGGGTAGAGTGTGTTATTTAATGGGGTAGAGTGTGTGATATAATGGAGAACGCTAGGTGATATAATGGGGTAGAGTGTGTGATATAATGGAGAACGCTGGGTGTTATATTGCGGGTAGAGTCTGTGATACAACGTAGAACGCTGGTTGATATAATATGGTAGAGTGTGTGATATAATGGAGAACTCTGGGTGGTATAATGGCGGTAGAGTGTGTGATATAATGGAGAACGCTGGGTGATATAATGCGGTAGAGGGTGTAATATAATGGAGAACGCTTGGTGATATAATGCGGTAGAGTGTGTGATATAATGGGGGTAGTGTGTGTGATATAATGGGGGTAGAGTGTGTGATATAATGGGGTAGAGTGTGTGATATAATGGGGGAGGATTTTGTGATATAATGGAGATCGCTAGGTGATATAATGGGGTAGAGTGTGTGATATAATGGGGGTAGAGTGTGTGATATAATGGAGAACGCTGGGTGATATAATGGGGTAGAGTGTGGGATATAATGGAGAACAGTGGGTGATATAATGGTGTAGAGTGTGTGATATAATGGAGAACGCTGGGTGATAGAATGGGGTAGAGATTGTGATATAATGGAGAACGCTGGGTGATATAATGGGGGTAGAGTGTGTGATATAATGGAGAAGGCTGTGTGATATAATGGGGTAGAGTGTGTGATATAATGGAGAACGCTGGGTGTTATATTGCGGGTAGAGTCTGTGATACAACGTAGAACGCTGGTTGATATAATATGGTAGAGTGTGTGATATAATGGAGAACTCTGGGTGGTATAATGGCGGTAGAGTGTGTGATATAATGGAGAACGTTGGGTGATATAATGCGGTAGAGGGTGTAATATAATGGAGAACGCTTGGTGATATAATGCGGTAGAGTGTGTGATATAATGGGGGTAGTGTGTGTGATATAATGGGGTAGAGTGTGTGATATAATGGGGTAGAGTGTGTGATATAATGGGGGTAGAGTGTGTGATATAATGGAGAACGCTGGGTGATATAATGCGGTAGTGGGTGTGATATAATGGAGAACGCTAGGTGATATAATGGGGTAGAGTGTATGATATATAAAGGAGAACACTGTGTGATATAATGGGGTAGAGTGTGTGATATAATGGGGAACGCTGGGTGATATAATGGGGGTAGAGTGTGTGATATAATGGAGAACGCTGGGTGATATAATGCGGTAGAGGGTGTAATATAATGGAGAACGCTTGGTGATATAATTGGGTAGAGTGTGTGATATAATGGAGAACGCTGGGTGATATAGTGGGAAGCGTGTGTGATATAATGGAGAATGCTGTGTGATATAATGGGGTACAGTGTGTGATATAATGGAGAACGCTGGGTGTTATATTGCGGGTAGAGTCTGTGATATAACGTAGAACGCTGGGTGATATAATATGGTAGGGTGTGTGATATAATGGGGGTAGAGTGTGTGATATAATGGAGAAAGCTGGGTGATATAATGGGGTAGAGTGTGTGATATAATGGAAACGCTGGGTGATACAATGGGGTAGAGTGTGTGATATAATTGAGAACGCTGGGTGATATAATGGGTAGCGTGTGTGATATAATGGAGAACTCTGGGCGATTTAATGGGGTAGAGTGAGTGATATAATGGGGGTAGAGTGTGTTATATAATGGGGTAGAGTGTGTGATATAATGGGGGAGGAGTATGTGATATAATGGAGAACGCTAGGTGATATAATGGTGTAGAGTGTGTGAGATAATGGGGGTAGAGTGTGTGATATAATGGAGAACGCTGGGTGATATAATGCGGTAGAGGGTGTGATACAATGGAGAACGCTGGGTGATATAATGGGGTACAGTGCGTGATATAATGGAGAATGCTGGGTGATATAATCTGGTAGAGTGTGTGATATAATGGAGAACGCTGGGTGATATAATGGGGGTAGAGTGTGTGATATAATGGAGAAAGCTGAGTGATATAATGGGGCAGAGTGTGTGATATAATGGAGAACACTGGGTGACATAATGGGTTAGAGTGTGTGATATAATGGGGGTAGTGTGTGTGATATAATGGGGGTAGAGTGTGTGATATAATGGAGAACGCTGGGTGATTTAATGGGGTAGGGTGTGTGATATAATTGGGGTACAGTGTGTGATATAATGGGGGTAGAGAGTGTGATTTAATGGAGAACGCTGGGTGTTATAATGCGGTAGAGGGTGTGATATAATGGAGAAGGCTGTGTGATATAATGGGGTAGAGTGTGTGATATAATGGAGAACGCTGGGTGTTATATTGCGGGTAGAGTCTGTGATATAACGTAGAACGCTGGGTGATATAATATGGTAGAGTGTGTGATATAATGGAGAACTCTGGGTGGTATAATGGCGGTAGAGTGTGTGATATAATTGGGGTGGAGTATGTGATATACTGGAGAACGCAAGGTGATATAATGCGGTAGAGTGTGTGATATAATGGGGGTAGTGTGTGTGATATAATGGGGGTAGAGTGTGTGATATAATGGAGAACGCTGGGTGATTTAATGGGGTAGGGTGTGTGATATAATTGGGGTACAGTGTATGATATAATGGGGTAGAGTGTGTGATATAATGGAGAACGCTGGGTGATATAATACGGTAGAGTGTGTGATATAATGGAGAATGCTAGGTGATATAATGGGGTAGAGTGTGTGATATAATGGAGAACGCTGGGTGATATAATGGGTAGCGTGTGTGATATAATGGAGAACGCTGGGAGATATAGTGGGAAGCGTGTGTGATATAATGGAGAATGCTGTGTGATATAATGGGGTACAGTGTGTGATATAATGGAGAACGCTGGGTGTTATATTGCGGGTAGAGTCTGTGATATAACGTAGAACGCTGGGTGATATAATATGGTAGGGTGTGTGATATAATGGGGGTAGAGTGTGTGATATAATGGAGAAAGCTGGGTGATATAATGGGGTAGAGTGTGTGATATAATGGAAACGCTGGGTGATACAATGGGGTAGAGTGTGTGATATAATTGAGAACGCTGGGTGATATAATGGGTAGCGTGTGTGATATAATGGAGAACTCTGGGCGATTTAATGGGGTAGAGTGAGTGATATAATGGGGGTAGAGTGTGTTATATAATGGGGTAGAGTGTGTGATATAATGGGGGAGGAGTATGTGATATAATGGAGAACGCTAGGTGATATAATGGTGTAGAGTGTGTGAGATAATGGGGGTAGAGTGTGTGATATAATGGAGAACGCTGGGTGATATAATGCGGTAGAGGGTGTGATACAATGGAGAACGCTGGGTGATATAATGGGGTACAGTGCGTGATATAATGGAGAATGCTGGGTGATATAATCTGGTAGAGTGTGTGATATAATGGAGAACGCTGGGTGATATAATGGGGGTAGAGTGTGTGATATAATGGAGAAAGCTGAGTGATATAATGGGGCAGAGTGTGTGATATAATGGAGAACACTGGGTGACATAATGGGTTAGAGTGTGTGATATAATGGGGGTAGTGTGTGTGATATAATGGGGGTAGAGTGTGTGATATAATGGAGAACGCTGGGTGATTTAATGGGGTAGGGTGTGTGATATAATTGGGGTACAGTGTGTGATATAATGGGGGTAGAGAGTGTGATTTAATGGAGAACGCTGGGTGTTATAATGCGGTAGAGGGTGTGATATAATGGAGAAGGCTGTGTGATATAATGGGGTAGAGTGTGTGATATAATGGAGAACGCTGGGTGTTATATTGCGGGTAGAGTCTGTGATATAACGTAGAACGCTGGGTGATATAATATGGTAGAGTGTGTGATATAATGGAGAACTCTGGGTGGTATAATGGCGGTAGAGTGTGTGATATAATTGGGGTGGAGTATGTGATATACTGGAGAACGCAAGGTGATATAATGCGGTAGAGTGTGTGATATAATGGGGGTAGTGTGTGTGATATAATGGGGGTAGAGTGTGTGATATAATGGGGTAGAGTGTGTGATAGAATGGGGTAGAGTGTGTGATATAAAGGAGAACGCTGGGTGATATAATGGGGGTAGATAGTGTGATATAATGGAGAATGCTGGGTGGTATAATGGGGGTAGAGTGTGTGATATAATGGAGGTGAAGTATGTGATATAATGCAGAACGCTGGGTGGTATAATGGGGGTAGAGTGTGAGATATAATGGGGGTAGAGTGTGTGATATAATCGGCGTAGAGTGTGTGATATAATGGGGTAGAGTGTGTGATATAATGGGGTAGTGTGTGATATCATGGGGTAGAGTGTGTGATATAATGGGGGTAGAGTGTGTGATTTAATGGAGAACGCTGGGTGATATAATGCGGTAGAGGGTGTGATATAATGGAGAAGGCTGTGTGATATAATGTGGTAGAGTGTGTGATATAATGGAGAACGCTGGGTGTTATATTGCGGGTAGAGTCTGTGATATAACGTAGAACGCTGGGTGATATAATATGGTAGAGTGTGTGATATAATGGAGAACTCTGGGTGGTATAATGGCGGTAGAGTGTTTGATATAATTGGGGTGGAGTATGTGATATAATGGAGAACGCTGGGTGATATAATGGGGTAGAGTGTGTGATATAATGGGTGTAGAGTGTGTAATATAATGGAGAACACTGTGTGATATAATGGGGTTGAGTGTGTGATATAATGGGGAACGCTGGGTGATATAATGGGGGTAGTGTCTGTGATATAATGGAGAACTCTGGGTGATATAATGCGGTAGAGGGTGTAATATAATGGAGAACACTTGGTGATATAATTGGGTAGAGTGTGTGATATAATGGAGAACGCTGGGTGATATAATGGGTAGCGTGTGTGATATAATGGAGAATGCTGTGTGATATAATGGGGGTAGAGTGTGTGATATAATGGAGAAGGCTGTGTGATATAATGGGGTAGAGTGTGTGATATAATGGAGAACGCTGGGTGTTATATTGCGGGTAGAGTCTGTGATATAACGTAGAACGCTGGGTGATATAATATGGTAGAGTGTGTGATATAATGGGGAACTATGGGTGGTATAATGGCGGTAGAGTCTGTGATATAATTGAGGTGGAGTATGTGATATTCTGGAGAACGCTAGGTGATATAATGCGGTAGTGTGTGTGATATAATGGGGGTAGTGTGTGTGATATAATGGGGGTAGAGTGTGTGATATAATGGGGTAGAGTGTGTGATAAAATGGGGTAGAGTGTGTGATATAAAGGAGAACGCTGGGTAATATAATGGGGGTAGATAGTGTGATATAATGGAGAATACTGGGTGGTATACTGGGGGTAGAGTGTGTGATATAATGGAGGTGAAGTATGTGATATAATGGAGAATGCTGGGTGGTATAATGGGGGTAGAGTGTGTGATATAATGGGGGTAGAGTGTGTGATATAATCGGCGTAGAGTGTGTGAAATAATGGGGTAGAGTGTGTGATATAATGGGGTAGTGTGTGATATCATGGGGTAGAGTGTGTGATATAATGGGGGTAGAGTGTGTGATTTAATGGAGAACGCTGGTTGATATAATATGGTAGAGTGTGTGATATAATGGAGAACTCTGGGTGGTATAATGGCGGTAGAGTGTGTGATATAATGGGGTGGAGTGTGTGATAGAATGGGGTAGAGTGTGTGATATAAAGGAGAACGCTGGGTAATATAATGGGGGTAGATAGTGTGATATAATGGAGAATACTGGGTGGTATATTGGGGGTAGAGTGTGTGATATAATGGAGGTGAAGTATGTGATATAATGGAGAATGCTGGGTGGTATATTGGGGGTAGAGTGTGTGATATAATGGAGGTGAAGTATGTGATATAATGGAGAACGCTGGGTGATATAATGGGGTAGAGTGTGTGATATAATGGAGAACGCTGGGTGATATAATGGGGTAGAGTGTGTGATATAATGGAGATGGCTGGGTGATATAATGGGGTAGAGTGTGTGATATAATGGAGAACGCTGGGTGATATAATGGGGTAGAGTGTGTGATATAATGGAGAACGCTTGGTGATATACTGGGGGTACAGTGTGTGATATAATGGAGAATGCTGGGTGATATAATGGGGGTAGACTGTGATATAATTGGGTGGAGTATGTGATATAATGGAGAACGCTAGGTGATATAATGGGGTAGAGTGTGTGATATAACGGAGAGCGCTGGGTGATATAATCGGGGTAGAGTGTGTGATATAATGGAGAACGCAGGGTGATATAATGTGGTAGAGTGTGTGATATAATGGAGAACGGTGGGTGATATAAAGGGGGTCGAGTGTCTGATATAATGGAGAACGCTGGGTGATATAATGGGGTAGAGAGTGTGATATAATGGAGAACGCTGGCTGATATAATGGGGGTAGGATGTGTGATATAATGGAGAACGCTGTGTGATATAATGTGGGTAGAGTGTGTGATATAATGGAGAACACTGGGTGATATAATGGGGTTGTCAGTGTGATATAATGGAGAACGCTGGGTGATATAAAGGGGATTGAGTGTGTGATATAATGGAGAACGCTGGGTGATATAATGGGGTAGAGTGTGTGATATAATGGAGAAGGCTGGGTGATATAATGGGGTAGAGTGTGTGATACAATGGAGAACGCTGGGTGATATAATGGGGTAGAGTGTGTGCTATAATGGAGAAGACTGGGTGATATGATGGGGTACAGTGCGTGATATAATGGAGAATGCTGGGTGATATAATGGGGTAGACTGTGTGATATAATGGAGAACGCTGGGTGGTATAATGGGGGTAGAGTGTGTGATATAATGGAGGTGAAGTATGTGATATAATGCAGAACGCTGGGTGGTATAATGGGGGTAGAGTGTGAGATATAATGGGGGTAGAGTGTGTGATATAATCGGCGTAGAGTGTGTGATATAATGGAGAACTCTGGGTGGTATAATGGCGGTAGAGTGTGTGATATAATTGGGGTGGAGTATGTGATATACTGGAGAACGCAAGGTGATATAATGCGGTAGAGTGTGTGATATAATGGGGGTAGTGTGTGTGATATAATGGGGGTAGAGTGTGTGATATAATGGGGTAGAGTGTGTGATAGAATGGGGTAGAGTGTGTGATATAAAGGAGAACGCTGGGTGATATAATGGGGGTAGATAGTGTGATATAATGGAGAATGCTGGGTGGTATAATGGGGGTAGAGTGTGTGATATAATGGAGGTGAAGTATGTGATATAATGCAGAACGCTGGGTGGTATAATGGGGGTAGAGTGTGAGATATAATGGGGGTAGAGTGTGTGATATAATCGGCGTAGAGTGTGTGATATAATGGGGTAGAGTGTGTGATATAATGGGGTAGTGTGTGATATCATGGGGTAGAGTGTGTGATATAATGGGGGTAGAGTGTGTGATTTAATGGAGAACGCTGGGTGATATAATGCGGTAGAGGGTGTGATATAATGGAGAAGGCTGTGTGATATAATGTGGTAGAGTGTGTGATATAATGGAGAACGCTGGGTGTTATATTGCGGGTAGAGTCTGTGATATAACGTAGAACGCTGGGTGATATAATATGGTAGAGTGTGTGATATAATGGAGAACTCTGGGTGGTATAATGGCGGTAGAGTGTTTGATATAATTGGGGTGGAGTATGTGATATAATGGAGAACGCTGGGTGATATAATGGGGTAGAGTGTGTGATATAATGGGTGTAGAGTGTGTAATATAATGGAGAACACTGTGTGATATAATGGGGTTGAGTGTGTGATATAATGGGGAACGCTGGGTGATATAATGGGGGTAGTGTCTGTGATATAATGGAGAACGCTGGGTGATATAATGCGGTAGAGGGTGTAATATAATGGAGAACACTTGGTGATATAATTGGGTAGAGTGTGTGATATAATGGAGAACGCTGGGTGATATAATGGGTAGCGTGTGTGATATAATGGAGAATGCTGTGTGATATAATGGGGGTAGAGTGTGTGATATAATGGAGAAGGCTGTGTGATATAATGGGGTAGAGTGTGTGATATAATGGAGAACGCTGGGTGTTATATTGCGGGTAGAGTCTGTGATATAACGTAGAACGCTGGGTGATATAATATGGTAGAGTGTGTGATATAATGGGGAACTATGGGTGGTATAATGGCGGTAGAGTCTGTGATATAATTGAGGTGGAGTATGTGATATTCTGGAGAACGCTAGGTGATATAATGCGGTAGTGTGTGTGATATAATGGGGGTAGTGTGTGTGATATAATGGGGGTAGAGTGTGTGATATAATGGGGTAGAGTGTGTGATAAAATGGGGTAGAGTGTGTGATATAAAGGAGAACGCTGGGTAATATAATGGGGGTAGATAGTGTGATATAATGGAGAATACTGGGTGGTATACTGGGGGTAGAGTGTGTGATATAATGGAGGTGAAGTATGTGATATAATGGAGAATGCTGGGTGGTATAATGGGGGTAGAGTGTGTGATATAATGGGGGTAGAGTGTGTGATATAATCGGCGTAGAGTGTGTGAAATAATGGGGTAGAGTGTGTGATATAATGGGGTAGTGTGTGATATCATGGGGTAGAGTGTGTGATATAATGGGGGTAGAGTGTGTGATTTAATGGAGAACGCTGGTTGATATAATATGGTAGAGTGTGTGATATAATGGAGAACTCTGGGTGGTATAATGGCGGTAGAGTGTGTGATATAATGGGGTGGAGTGTGTGATAGAATGGGGTAGAGTGTGTGATATAAAGGAGAACGCTGGGTAATATAATGGGGGTAGATAGTGTGATATAATGGAGAATACTGGGTGGTATATTGGGGGTAGAGTGTGTGATATAATGGAGGTGAAGTATGTGATATAATGGAGAATGCTGGGTGGTATATTGGGGGTAGAGTGTGTGATATAATGGAGGTGAAGTATGTGATATAATGGAGAACGCTGGGTGATATAATGGGGTAGAGTGTGTGATATAATGGAGAACGCTGGGTGATATAATGGGGTAGAGTGTGTGATATAATGGAGATGGCTGGGTGATATAATGGGGTAGAGTGTGTGATATAATGGAGAACGCTGGGTGATATAATGGGGTAGAGTGTGTGATATAATGGAGAACGCTTGGTGATATACTGGGGGTACAGTGTGTGATATAATGGAGAATGCTGGGTGATATAATGGGGGTAGACTGTGATATAATTGGGTGGAGTATGTGATATAATGGAGAACGCTAGGTGATATAATGGGGTAGAGTGTGTGATATAACGGAGAGCGCTGGGTGATATAATCGGGGTAGAGTGTGTGATATAATGGAGAACGCAGGGTGATATAATGTGGTAGAGTGTGTGATATAATGGAGAACGGTGGGTGATATAAAGGGGGTCGAGTGTCTGATATAATGGAGAACGCTGGGTGATATAATGGGGTAGAGAGTGTGATATAATGGAGAACGCTGGCTGATATAATGGGGGTAGGATGTGTGATATAATGGAGAACGCTGTGTGATATAATGTGGGTAGAGTGTGTGATATAATGGAGAACACTGGGTGATATAATGGGGTTGTCAGTGTGATATAATGGAGAACGCTGGGTGATATAAAGGGGATTGAGTGTGTGATATAATGGAGAACGCTGGGTGATATAATGGGGTAGAGTGTGTGATATAATGGAGAAGGCTGGGTGATATAATGGGGTAGAGTGTGTGATACAATGGAGAACGCTGGGTGATATAATGGGGTAGAGTGTGTGCTATAATGGAGAACACTGAGTGATATGATGGGGTACAGTGCGTGATATAATGGAGAATGCTGGGTGATATAATGGGGTAGAGTGTGTGATATAATGGAGAACGCTGGGTGATATAATGGGGGTAGAGTGTGTGATATAATGGAGAAAGCTGAGTGATATAATGGGGCAGAGTGTGTGATATAATGGAGAACAGTGGCTGATATAATGGCGTAGAGTGTGTGATATAATGGGGTTAGAGTGTGTGATACAATGGGGAACGCTGGGTGACATAATGGGTTAGAGTGTGTGATATAATGGGGGTAGTGTGTGTGATTTAATGGGGGTAGAGTGTGTGATATAATGGAGAACGCTGGGTGATTTAATGGGGTACAGTGTGTGATATAATGGGGTAGAGTGTGTGATATAATGGAGAACGCTGGGTGATATAATACGGTAGAGTGTGTGATATAATGGAGAACGCTAGGTGATATAATGGGGTAGAGTGTGTGATATAATGGAGAACGCTGGGTGATATAATAGGGTAGCGTGTGTGATATAATGGAGAACGCTAGGTGATATAATGGGGTAGAGTGTGGGATATAATGGAGAACAGTGGGTGATATAATGGTGAAGAGTGTGTGATATAATGGAGAACGCTGGGTGATAGAATGGGGTAGAGATTGTGATATAATGGAGAACGCTGGGTGATATAATGGGGTAGAGTGTATAATATAATGGAGAACGCTGGGTGATATAATGGGGTAGAGTGTGTGATATAATGGGGGTAGAGTGTGTGATATAATGGGGAACGCCGGGTGATATAATGGGGTAGTGTGCGTGATATAATGGAGAACTCTGGGTGGTATAATGGCGGTAGAGTGTGTGATATAATTGGGGTGGAGTATGTGATATACTGGAGAACGCTAGGTGATATAATGCGGTAGAGTGTGTGATATAATGGGGGTAGTGTGTGTGATATAATGGAGGTAGAGTGTGTGATATAATGGAGAACGCTGGGTGATATAATACGGTAGAGTGTGTGATATAATGGAGAACGCTAGGTGATATAATGGGGTAGAGTGTGTGATATAATGGAGAGCGCTGGGTGATATAATCGGGGTAGAGTGTGTGATATAATGGAGAACGCTGGGTGATATAATGTGGTAGAGTGTGTGATATAATGGAGAACGGTGGGTGATATAAACGGGGTCGAGTGTCTGATATAATGGAGAACGCTGGGTGATATAATGGGGTACAGAGTGTGATATAATGGAGAACGCTGGCTGATATAATGGGGGTAGGATGTGTGATATAATGGAGAACGCTGTGTGATATAATGGGGGTAGAGTGTGTGATATAATGGAGAAAACTGGGTGATATAATGGGGTAGAGTGTGTGATATAATGGAGAACGGTGGGTGATACAATGGGGTAGTCAGTGTGATATAATGGAGAACGCTGGGTGATATAAAGGGGATTGAGTGTGTGATATAATGGAGAACGCTGGGTGATATGATGGGGTACAGTGTGTGATATAATGGAGAACGGTGGATGATATAAAGGGGGTCGAGTGTCTGATCTAATGGAGAACGCTGGGTGATATAATGGGGTAGACAGTGTGATATCATGGAGAACGCCGGGTGATATAATGGGGGTAGGATGTGTGATATAATGGAGAACGCTGTGTGATATAATGGGGGTACAGTGTGTGATATTATGCAGAACACTGTGATATAATGGGGTAGAGTGTATGATATAATGGGGAACGCTGGGTGATATAATGGGGGTAGAGTGTGTGATATAATGGAGAAAGCTGAGTGATATAATGGGGCAGAGTGTGTGATATAATGGAGAACACTGGCTGATATAATGGCGTAGAGTGTGTGATATAATGGGGTTAGAGTGTGTGATACAATGGGGAACGCTGGGTGACATAATGGGTTAGAGTGTGTGATATAATGGGGGTAGTGTGTGTGATATAATGGGGGTAGAGTGTGTGATATAATGGAGAACGCTGGCTGATTTAATGGGGTAGGGTGTGTGATATAATTGGGGTACAGTGTGTGATATAATGGGGTAGAGTGTGTGATATAATGGAGAACTCTGGGTGATATAATACGGTAGAGTGTGTGATATAATGGAGAACGCTAGGTGATATAATGGGGTAGAGTGTGTGATATAATGGAGAACGCTGGGGGATATAATGGGTAGCGTGTGTGATATAATGGAGAACGCATGGTGAAATAATGCGGGTAGAGTCTGTGATATAACGGAGAACGCTGGGTGATATAATAGGGTAGGGTGTGTGATATAATGGAGAACGCTAGGTGATATAATGGGGTAGAGTGTGGGATATAATGGAGAACAGTGGGTGATATAATGGTGAAGAGTGTGTGATATAATGGAGAACGCTGGGTGATAGAATGGGGTAGAGATTGTGATATAATGGAGAACGCTGGGTGATATAATGGGGTAGAGTGTATAATATAATGGAGAACGCTGGGTGATATAATGGGGTAGAGTGTGTGATATAATGGGGGTAGAGTGTGTGATATAATGGGGAACGCCGGGTGATATAATGGGGTAGAGTGTGTGATATAATGGAGAACTCTGGGTGGTATAATGGCGGTAGAGTGTGTGATATAATTGGGGTGGAGTATGTGATATACTGGAGAACGCTAGGTGATATAATGCGGTAGAGTGTGTGATATAATGGGGGTAGTGTGTGTGATATAATGGGGGTAGAGTGTGTGATATAATGGGGTACAGTGTGTGATATAATGGGGTAGAGTGTGTGATATAATGGAGAACGCTGGGTGATATAATACGGTAGAGTGTGTGATATAATGGAGAACGCTAGGTGATATAATGGGGTAGAGTTTGTGATATAATGGAGAACGCTGGGTGATATAATGGGTAGCGTGTGTGATATAATGGAGAACGCTTGGTTAAATAATGCGGGTAGAGTCTGTGATATAACGGAGAACGCTGGGTGATATAATAGGGTAGGGTGTGTGATATAATGGAGAACGCTAGGTGATATAATGGGGTAGAGTGTGGGATATAATGGAGAACAGTGGGTGATATAATGGTGAAGAGTGTGTGATATAATGGAGAACGCTGGGTGATAGAATGGGGAGAGATTGTGATATAATGGAGAACACTGGGTGATATAATGGGGTAGAGTGTATAATATAATGGAGAACGCTGGGTGATATAATGGGGTAGAGTGTGTGATATAATGGGGGTAGAGTGTGTGATATAATGGGGAACGCCGGGTGATATAATGGGGTAGAGTGTGTGATATAATGGAGAACTCTGGGTGGTATAATGGCGGTAGAGTGTGTGATATAATTGGGGTGGAGTATGTGATATACTGGAGAACGCTAGGTGATATAATGCGGTAGAGTGTGTGATATAATGGGGGTAGTGTGTGTGATATAATGGGGGTAGAGTGTGTGATATAATGGGGTAGAGTGTGTGATAGAATGGGGTAGAGTGTGTGATATAAAGGAGAACGCTGGGTGATATAATGGGGGTAGATAGTGTGATATAATGGAGAATACTGGGTGGTATAATGCGGGTAGAGTGTGTGATATAATGGGGTAGAGTGTGTGATATAATGGGGTAGTGTGTGATATCATGGGGTAGAGTGTGTGATATAATGGGGGTAGAGTGTGTGATATAATCGGCGTAGAGTGTGTGATATAATGGGGTAGAGTGTGTGATATAATGGGGTAGTGTGTGATATCATGGGGTAGAGTGTGTGATATAATGGGGGTAGAGTGTGTGATTTAATGGAGAACGCTGGGTGATATAATGCGGTAGAGGGTGTGATATAATGGAGAAGGCTGTGTGATATAATGGGGTAGAGTGTGTGATATAATGGAGAAGGCTGTGTGATATAATGGGGTAGAGTGTGTGATATAATGGAGAACGCTGGGTGTTATATTGCGGGTAGAGTCTGTGATATAACGTAGAACGCTGGGTGATATAATATGGTAGAGTGTGTGATATAATGGAGAACTCTGGGTGGTATAATCGGGTAGAGTGTGTGATATAATGGAGGTGAAGTATGTGATATAATGCAGAATGCTGGGTGGTATAATGGGGGTAGAGTGTGTGATATAATGGGGGTAGAGTGTGTGATATAATCGGCGTAGAGTGTGTGATATAATGGGGTAGAGTGTGTGATATAATGGGGTAGTGTGTGATATAATATGGTAGAGTGTGTGATATAATGGAGAACTCTGGGTGGTATAATGGCGGTAGAGTGTGTGATATAATTGAGTTGGAGTATGTGATATTCTGGAGAACGCTAGGTGATATAATGCGGTAGAGTGTGTGATATAATGGGGGTAGTGTGTGTGATATAATAGGGGTAGAGTGTGTGATATAACGGGGTAGAGTGTGTGATAGAATGGGGTAGAGTGTGTGATATAAAGGAGAACGCTGGGTGATATAATGGGGGTAGAAAGTGTGATATAATGGAGAATACTGGGTGGTATATTGGGGGTAGAGTGTGTGATATAATGGAGGTGAAGTATGTGATATAATGGAGAATGCTGGGTGGTATAATGGGGGTAGAGTGTGTGATATAATGGGGGTAGAGTGTGTGATATAATCGGCGTAGAGTGTGTGATATAATGGAGTAGAGTGTGTGATATAATGGGGTAGTGTGTGATATCATGGGGTAGAGTGTGTGATATAATGGGGGTAGAGTCTGTGATTTAATGGAGAACGCTGGGTGATATAATGCGGTAGAGGGTGTGATATAATGGAGAACGCTGGGTGATATAATGGGTTAGAGTGTGTGATATAATGGAGAACGCTGGGTGATATAATGGGGTAGAGTGTGTGATAAAATGGAGATGGCTGGGTGATATAATGGAGAACGCTGGGTGATATAATGGGGTAGAGTATGTGATATAATGGAGAACGCTTGGTGATATACTGGGGGTACAGTGTGTGATATAATGGAGAATGCTGGGTGATATAATGGGGGTAGTGTGTGATATAATTGGGTGGAGTATGTGATATAATGGAGAACGCTAGGTGATATAATGGTGTAGAGTGTGTGATATAATGGAGAACGCTGGGTGATATAATGGGGTAGAGTGTGGGATATAATGGAGAACACTGGGTGATATAATGGGGAAGAGTGTGTGATATAATGGAGAACGCTGGGTGATAGAATGGGGTAGAGATTGTGATATAATGGAGAACGCTGGGTGATATAATGGGGTAGAGTGTATAATATAATGGAGAACGCTGGGTGATATAATGGGGTAGAGTGTGTGATATAATGGGGGTTGAGTGTGTGATATAATGGGGAACGCCGGGTGATATAATGGGGTAGTGTCCGTGATATAATGGAGAACTCTGGGTGGTATAATGGCGGTAGAGTGTGTGATATAATTGGGGTGGAGTATGTGATATACTGGAGAACGCTAGGTGATATAATGCGGTAGAGTGTGTGATATAATGGGGGTAGTGTGTGTGATATAATGGAGGTAGAGTGTGTGATATAATGGAGAACGCTGGGTGATATAATACGGTAGAGTGTGTGATATAATGGAGAACGCTAGGTGATATAATGGGGTAGAGTGTGTGATATAATGGAGAGCGCTGGGTGATATAATCGGGGTAGAGTGTGTGATATAATGGAGAACGCTGGGTGATATAATGTGGTAGAGTGTGTGATATAATGGAGAACGGTGGGTGATATAAACGGGGTCGAGTGTCTGATATAATGGAGAACGCTGGGTGATATAATGGGGTACAGAGTGTGATATAATGGAGAACGCTGGCTGATATAATGGGGGTAGGATGTGTGATATAATGGAGAACGCTGTGTGATATAATGGGGGTAGAGTGTGTGATATAATGGAGAACACTGGGTGATATAATGGGGTAGAGTGTGTGATATAATGGAGAACGGTGGGTGATACAATGGGGTAGTCAGTGTGATATAATGGAGAACGCTGGGTGATATAATGGGGATTGAGTGTGTGATATAATGGAGAACGCTGGGTGATATAATGGGGTAGAGTGTGTGATATAATGGAGAAGGCTGGGTGATATAATGGGGTAGAGTGTGTGATACAATGGAGAACGCTGGGTGATATAATGGGGTAGAGTGTGTGCTATAATGGAGAACACTGGGTGATATGATGGGGTACAGTGCGTGATATAATGGAGAATGCTGGGTGATATAATGGGATAGAGTGTGTGATATAATGGAGAACTCTGGGTGGTATAATGGCGGTAGAGTGTGTGATATAATTGGGGTGGAGTATGTGATATACTGGAGAACGCTAGGTGATATAATGCGGTAGAGTGTGTGATATAATGGGGGTAGTGTGTGTGATATAATGGAGGTAGAGTGTGTGATATAATGGAGAACGCTGGGTGATATAATACGGTAGAGTGTGTGATATAATGGAGAACGCTAGGTGATATAATGGGGTAGAGTGTGTGATATAATGGAGAGCGCTGGGTGATATAATCGGGGTAGAGTGTGTGATATAATGGAGAACGCTGGGTGATATAATGTGGTAGAGTGTGTGATATAATGGAGAACGGTGGGTGATATAAACGGGGTCGAGTGTCTGATATAATGGAGAACGCTGGCTGATATAATGGGGTAGGATGTGTGATATAATGGAGAACGCTGTGTGATATAATGGGGGTAGAGTGTGTGATATAATGGAGAACACTGGGTGATATAATGGGGTAGAGTGTGTGATATAATGGAGAACGGTGGGTGATACAATGGGGTAGTCAGTGTGATATAATGGAGAACGCTGGGTGATATAAAGGGGATTGAGTGTGTGATATAATGGAGAACGCTGGGTGATATAATGGGGTAGAGTGTGTGATATAATGGAGAAGGCTGGGTGATATAATGGGGTAGAGTGTGTGATACAATGGAGAACGCTGGGTGATATAATGGGGTAGAGTGTGTGCTATAATGGAGAACACTGGGTGATATGATGGGGTACAGTGCGTGATATAATGGAGAATGCTGGGTGATATAATGGGATAGAGTGTGTGATATAATGGAGAACGCTGGGTGATATAATGGGGGTAGAGTGTGTGATATAATGGAGAAAGCTGAGTGATATAATGGGGCAGAGTGTGTGATATAATGGAGAACACTGTCTGATATAATGGCGTAGAGTGTGTGATATAATGGGGTTAGAGTGTGTGATACAATGGGGAACGCTGGGTGACATAATGGGTTAGAGTGTGTGATATAATGGGGGTAGTGTGTGTGATATAATGGGGGTAGAGTGTGTGATATAATGGAGAACGCTGGGTGATTTAATGGGGTAGGGTGTGTGATATAATTGGGGTACAGTGTGTGATATAATGGGGTAGAGTGTGTGATATAATGGAGAACGCTGTGTGATATAATGGGGGTAGAGTGTGTGATATAATGGAGAACACTGGGTGATATAATGGGGTAGAGTGTGTGATATAATGGAGAACGGTGGGTGATACAATGGGGTAGTCAGTGTGATATAATGGAGAACGCTGGGTGATATAAAGGGGATTGAGTGTGTGATATAATGGAGAACGCTGGGTGATATAATGGGGTAGAGTGTGTGATATAATGGAGAAGGCTGGGTGATATAATGGGGTAGAGTGTGTGATACAATGGAGAACGCTGGGTGATATAATGGGGTAGAGTGTGTGCTATAATGGAGAACACTGGGTGATATGATGGGGTACAGTGCGTGATATAATGGAGAATGCTGGGTGATATAATGGGATAGAGTGTGTGATATAATGGAGAACGCTGGGTGATATAATGGGGGTAGAGTGTGTGATATAATGGAGAAAGCTGAGTGATATAATGGGGCAGAGTGTGTGATATAATGGAGAACACTGTCTGATATAATGGCGTAGAGTGTGTGATATAATGGGGTTAGAGTGTGTGATACAATGGGGAACGCTGGGTGACATAATGGGTTAGAGTGTGTGATATAATGGGGGTAGTGTGTGTGATATAATGGGGGTAGAGTGTGTGATATAATGGAGAACGCTGGGTGATTTAATGGGGTAGGGTGTGTGATATAATTGGGGTACAGTGTGTGATATAATGGGGTAGAGTGTGTGATATAATGGAGAACGCTGGGTGATATAATACGGTAGAGTGTGTGATATAATGGACAACGCTAGGTGATATAATGGGGTAGAGTGTGTGATATAATGGAGAACGCTGGGGGATATAATGGGTAGCGTGTGTGATATAATGGAGAACGCTAGGTGATATAATGGGGTAGAGTGTGGGATATAATGGAGAACAGTGGGTGATATAATGGGGTAGAGTGTGGGATATAATGGAGAACAGTGGGTGATATAATGGTGTAGAGTGTGTGATATAATGGAGAACGCTGGGTGATAGAATGGGGTAGAGATTGTGATATAATGGAGAACGCTGGGTGATATAATGCGGTAGAGGGTGTGATATAATGGAGAACGCTAGGTGATATAATGGGGTAGAGTGTATGATGTAATAGAGAACACTGTGTGATATAATGGGGTAGAGTGTGTGATATAATGGGGAACGCTGGGTGATATAATGGGGGTAGAGTGTGTTATTTAATGGGGTAGAGTGTGTGATATAATGGAGAACGCTAGGTGATATAATGGGGTAGAGTGTGTGATATAATGGAGAACGCTGGGTGTTATATTGCGGGTAGAGTCTGTGATACAACGTAGAACGCTGGTTGATATAATATGGTAGAGTGTGTGATATAATGGAGAACTCTGGGTGGTATAATGGCGGTAGAGTGTGTGATATAATGGAGAACGCTGGGTGATATAATGCGGTAGAGGGTGTAATATAATGGAGAACGCTTGGTGATATAATGCGGTAGAGTGTGTGATATAATGGGGGTAGTGTGTGTGATATAATGGGGGTAGAGTGTGTGATATAATGGGGTAGAGTGTGTGATATAATGGGGGAGGATTTTGTGATATAATGGAGAACGCTAGGTGATATAATGGGGTAGAGTGTGTGATATAATGGGGGTAGAGTGTGTGATATAATGGAGAACGCTGGGTGATATAATGGGGTAGAGTGTGGGATATAATGGAGAACAGTGGGTGATATAATGGTGTAGAGTGTGTGATATAATGGAGAACGCTGGGTGATAGAATGGGGTAGAGATTGTGATATAATGGAGAACGCTGGGTGATATAATGGGGGTAGAGTGTGTGATATAATGGAGAAGGCTGTGTGATATAATGGGGTAGAGTGTGTGATATAATGGAGAACGCTGGGTGTTATATTGCGGGTAGAGTCTGTGATACAACGTAGAACGCTGGTTGATATAATATGGTAGAGTGTGTGATATAATGGAGAACTCTGGGTGGTATAATGGCGGTAGAGTGTGTGATATAATGGAGAACGTTGGGTGATATAATGCGGTAGAGGGTGTAATATAATGGAGAACGCTTGGTGATATAATGCGGTAGAGTGTGTGATATAATGGGGGTAGTGTGTGTGATATAATGGGGTAGAGTGTGTGATATAATGGGGTAGAGTGTGTGATATAATGGGGGTAGAGTGTGTGATATAATGGAGAACGCTGGGTGATATAATGCGGTAGTGGGTGTGATATAATGGAGAACGCTAGGTGATATAATGGGGTAGAGTGTATGATATATAAAGGAGAACACTGTGTGATATAATGGGGTAGAGTGTGTGATATAATGGGGAACGCTGGGTGATGTAATGGGGGTAGAGTGTGTGATATAATGGAGAACGCTGGGTGATATAATGCGGTAGAGGGTGTAATATAATGGAGAACGCTTGGTGATATAATTGGGTAGAGTGTGTGATATAATGGAGAACGCTGGGTGATATAGTGGGAAGCGTGTGTGATATAATGGAGAATGCTGTGTGATATAATGGGGTACAGTGTGTGATATAATGGAGAACGCTGGGTGTTATATTGCGGGTAGAGTCTGTGATATAACGTAGAACGCTGGGTGATATAATATGGTAGGGTGTGTGATATAATGGGGGTAGAGTGTGTGATATAATGGAGAAAGCTGGGTGATATAATGGGGTAGAGTGTGTGATATAATGGAAACGCTGGGTGATACAATGGGGTAGAGTGTGTGATATAATTGAGAACGCTGGGTGATATAATGGGTAGCGTGTGTGATATAATGGAGAACTCTGGGCGATTTAATGGGGTAGAGTGAGTGATATAATGGGGGTAGAGTGTGTTATATAATGGGGTAGAGTGTGTGATATAATGGGGGAGGAGTATGTGATATAATGGAGAACGCTAGGTGATATAATGGTGTAGAGTGTGTGAGATAATGGGGGTAGAGTGTGTGATATAATGGAGAACGCTGGGTGATATAATGCGGTAGAGGGTGTGATACAATGGAGAACGCTGGGTGATATAATGGGGTACAGTGCGTGATATAATGGAGAATGCTGGGTGATATAATCTGGTAGAGTGTGTGATATAATGGAGAACGCTGGGTGATATAATGGGGGTAGAGTGTGTGATATAATGGAGAAAGCTGAGTGATATAATGGGGCAGAGTGTGTGATATAATGGAGAACACTGGGTGACATAATGGGTTAGAGTGTGTGATATAATGGGGGTAGTGTGTGTGATATAATGGGGGTAGAGTGTGTGATATAATGGAGAACGCTGGGTGATTTAATGGGGTAGGGTGTGTGATATAATTGGGGTACAGTGTGTGATATAATGGGGGTAGAGAGTGTGATTTAATGGAGAACGCTGGGTGTTATAATGCGGTAGAGGGTGTGATATAATGGAGAAGGCTGTGTGATATAATGGGGTAGAGTGTGTGATATAATGGAGAACGCTGGGTGTTATATTGCGGGTAGAGTCTGTGATATAACGTAGAACGCTGGGTGATATAATATGGTAGAGTGTGTGATATAATGGAGAACTCTGGGTGGTATAATGGCGGTAGAGTGTGTGATATAATTGGGGTGGAGTATGTGATATACTGGAGAACGCAAGGTGATATAATGCGGTAGAGTGTGTGATATAATGGGGGTAGTGTGTGTGATATAATGGGGGTAGAGTGTGTGATATAATGGAGAACGCTGGGTGATTTAATGGGGTAGGGTGTGTGATATAATTGGGGTACAGTGTATGATATAATGGGGTAGAGTGTGTGATATAATGGAGAACGCTGGGTGATATAATACGGTAGAGTGTGTGATATAATGGAGAATGCTAGGTGATATAATGGGGTAGAGTGTGTGATATAATGGAGAACGCTGGGTGATATAATGGGTAGCGTGTGTGATATAATGGAGAACGCTGGGAGATATAGTGGGAAGCGTGTGTGATATAATGGAGAATGCTGTGTGATATAATGGGGTACAGTGTGTGATATAATGGAGAACGCTGGGTGTTATATTGCGGGTAGAGTCTGTGATATAACGTAGAACGCTGGGTGATATAATATGGTAGGGTGTGTGATATAATGGGGGTAGAGTGTGTGATATAATGGAGAAAGCTGGGTGATATAATGGGGTAGAGTGTGTGATATAATGGAAACGCTGGGTGATACAATGGGGTAGAGTGTGTGATATAATTGAGAACGCTGGGTGATATAATGGGTAGCGTGTGTGATATAATGGAGAACTCTGGGCGATTTAATGGGGTAGAGTGAGTGATATAATGGGGGTAGAGTGTGTTATATAATGGGGTAGAGTGTGTGATATAATGGGGGAGGAGTATGTGATATAATGGAGAACGCTAGGTGATATAATGGTGTAGAGTGTGTGAGATAATGGGGGTAGAGTGTGTGATATAATGGAGAACGCTGGGTGATATAATGCGGTAGAGGGTGTGATACAATGGAGAACGCTGGGTGATATAATGGGGTACAGTGCGTGATATAATGGAGAATGCTGGGTGATATAATCTGGTAGAGTGTGTGATATAATGGAGAACGCTGGGTGATATAATGGGGGTAGAGTGTGTGATATAATGGAGAAAGCTGAGTGATATAATGGGGCAGAGTGTGTGATATAATGGAGAACACTGGGTGACATAATGGGTTAGAGTGTGTGATATAATGGGGGTAGTGTGTGTGATATAATGGGGGTAGAGTGTGTGATATAATGGAGAACGCTGGGTGATTTAATGGGGTAGGGTGTGTGATATAATTGGGGTACAGTGTGTGATATAATGGGGGTAGAGAGTGTGATTTAATGGAGAACGCTGGGTGTTATAATGCGGTAGAGGGTGTGATATAATGGAGAAGGCTGTGTGATATAATGGGGTAGAGTGTGTGATATAATGGAGAACGCTGGGTGTTATATTGCGGGTAGAGTCTGTGATATAACGTAGAACGCTGGGTGATATAATATGGTAGAGTGTGTGATATAATGGAGAACTCTGGGTGGTATAATGGCGGTAGAGTGTGTGATATAATTGGGGTGGAGTATGTGATATACTGGAGAACGCAAGGTGATATAATGCGGTAGAGTGTGTGATATAATGGGGGTAGTGTGTGTGATATAATGGGGGTAGAGTGTGTGATATAATGGGGTAGAGTGTGTGATAGAATGGGGTAGAGTGTGTGATATAAAGGAGAACGCTGGGTGATATAATGGGGGTAGATAGTGTGATATAATGGAGAATGCTGGGTGGTATAATGGGGGTAGAGTGTGTGATATAATGGAGGTGAAGTATGTGATATAATGCAGAACGCTGGGTGGTATAATGGGGGTAGAGTGTGAGATATAATGGGGGTAGAGTGTGTGATATAATCGGCGTAGAGTGTGTGATATAATGGGGTAGAGTGTGTGATATAATGGGGTAGTGTGTGATATCATGGGGTAGAGTGTGTGATATAATGGGGGTAGAGTGTGTGATTTAATGGAGAACGCTGGGTGATATAATGCGGTAGAGGGTGTGATATAATGGAGAAGGCTGTGTGATATAATGTGGTAGAGTGTGTGATATAATGGAGAACGCTGGGTGTTATATTGCGGGTAGAGTCTGTGATATAACGTAGAACGCTGGGTGATATAATATGGTAGAGTGTGTGATATAATGGAGAACTCTGGGTGGTATAATGGCGGTAGAGTGTTTGATATAATTGGGGTGGAGTATGTGATATAATGGAGAACGCTGGGTGATATAATGGGGTAGAGTGTGTGATATAATGGGGGTAGAGTGTGTAATATAATGGAGAACACTGTGTGATATAATGGGGTTGAGTGTGTGATATAATGGGGAACGCTGGGTGATATAATGGGGGTAGTGTCTGTGATATAATGGAGAACGCTGGGTGATATAATGCGGTAGAGGGTGTAATATAATGGAGAACACTTGGTGATATAATTGGGTAGAGTGTGTGATATAATGGAGAACGCTGGGTGATATAATGGGTAGCGTGTGTGATATAATGGAGAATGCTGTGTGATATAATGGGGGTAGAGTGTGTGATATAATGGAGAAGGCTGTGTGATATAATGGGGTAGAGTGTGTGATATAATGGAGAACGCTGGGTGTTATATTGCGGGTAGAGTCTGTGATATAACGTAGAACGCTGGGTGATATAATATGGTAGAGTGTGTGATATAATGGGGAACTATGGGTGGTATAATGGCGGTAGAGTCTGTGATATAATTGAGGTGGAGTATGTGATATTCTGGAGAACGCTAGGTGATATAATGCGGTAGTGTGTGTGATATAATGGGGGTAGTGTGTGTGATATAATGGGGGTAGAGTGTGTGATATAATGGGGTAGAGTGTGTGATAAAATGGGGTAGAGTGTGTGATATAAAGGAGAACGCTGGGTAATATAATGGGGGTAGATAGTGTGATATAATGGAGAATACTGGGTGGTATACTGGGGGTAGAGTGTGTGATATAATGGAGGTGAAGTATGTGATATAATGGAGAATGCTGGGTGGTATAATGGGGGTAGAGTGTGTGATATAATGGGGGTAGAGTGTGTGATATAATCGGCGTAGAGTGTGTGAAATAATGGGGTAGAGTGTGTGATATAATGGGGTAGTGTGTGATATCATGGGGTAGAGTGTGTGATATAATGGGGGTAGAGTGTGTGATTTAATGGAGAACGCTGGTTGATATAATATGGTAGAGTGTGTGATATAATGGAGAACTCTGGGTGGTATAATGGCGGTAGAGTGTGTGATATAATGGGGTGGAGTGTGTGATAGAATGGGGTAGAGTGTGTGATATAAAGGAGAACGCTGGGTAATATAATGGGGGTAGATAGTGTGATATAATGGAGAATACTGGGTGGTATATTGGGGGTAGAGTGTGTGATATAATGGAGGTGAAGTATGTGATATAATGGAGAATGCTGGGTGGTATATTGGGGGTAGAGTGTGTGATATAATGGAGGTGAAGTATGTGATATAATGGAGAACGCTGGGTGATATAATGGGGTAGAGTGTGTGATATAATGGAGAACGCTGGGTGATATAATGGGGTAGAGTGTGTGATATAATGGAGATGGCTGGGTGATATAATGGGGTAGAGTGTGTGATATAATGGAGAACGCTGGGTGATATAATGGGGTAGAGTGTGTGATATAATGGAGAACGCTTGGTGATATACTGGGGGTACAGTGTGTGATATAATGGAGAATGCTGGGTGATATAATGGGGGTAGACTGTGATATAATTGGGTGGAGTATGTGATATAATGGAGAACGCTAGGTGATATAATGGGGTAGAGTGTGTGATATAACGGAGAGCGCTGGGTGATATAATCGGGGTAGAGTGTGTGATATAATGGAGAACGCAGGGTGATATAATGTGGTAGAGTGTGTGATATAATGGAGAACGGTGGGTGATATAAAGGGGGTCGAGTGTCTGATATAATGGAGAACGCTGGGTGATATAATGGGGTAGAGAGTGTGATATAATGGAGAACGCTGGCTGATATAATGGGGGTAGGATGTGTGATATAATGGAGAACGCTGTGTGATATAATGTGGGTAGAGTGTGTGATATAATGGAGAACACTGGGTGATATAATGGGGTTGTCAGTGTGATATAATGGAGAACGCTGGGTGATATAAAGGGGATTGAGTGTGTGATATAATGGAGAACGCTGGGTGATATAATGGGGTAGAGTGTGTGATATAATGGAGAAGGCTGGGTGATATAATGGGGTAGAGTGTGTGATACAATGGAGAACGCTGGGTGATATAATGGGGTAGAGTGTGTGCTATAATGGAGAACACTGAGTGATATGATGGGGTACAGTGCGTGATATAATGGAGAATGCTGGGTGATATAATGGGGTAGAGTGTGTGATATAATGGAGAACGCTGGGTGATATAATGGGGGTAGAGTGTGTGATATAATGGAGAAAGCTGAGTGATATAATGGGGCAGAGTGTGTGATATAATGGAGAACAGTGGCTGATATAATGGCGTAGAGTGTGTGATATAATGGGGTTAGAGTGTGTGATACAATGGGGAACGCTGGGTGACATAATGGGTTAGAGTGTGTGATATAATGGGGGTAGTGTGTGTGATATAATGGGGGTAGAGTGTGTGATATAATGGAGAACGCTGGGTGATTTAATGGGGTACAGTGTGTGATATAATGGGGTAGAGTGTGTGATATAATGGAGAACGCTGGGTGATATAATACGGTAGAGTGTGTGATATAATGGAGAACGCTAGGTGATATAATGGGGTAGAGTGTGTGATATAATGGAGAACGCTGGGTGATATAATAGGGTAGCGTGTGTGATATAATGGAGAACGCTAGGTGATATAATGGGGTAGAGTGTGGGATATAATGGAGAACAGTGGGTGATATAATGGTGAAGAGTGTGTGATATAATGGAGAACGCTGGGTGATAGAATGGGGTAGAGATTGTGATATAATGGAGAACGCTGGGTGATATAATGGGGTAGAGTGTATAATATAATGGAGAACGCTGGGTGATATAATGGGGTAGAGTGTGTGATATAATGGGGGTAGAGTGTGTGATATAATGGGGAACGCCGGGTGATATAATGGGGTAGTGTGCGTGATATAATGGAGAACTCTGGGTGGTATAATGGCGGTAGAGTGTGTGATATAATTGGGGTGGAGTATGTGATATACTGGAGAACGCTAGGTGATATAATGCGGTAGAGTGTGTGATATAATGGGGGTAGTGTGTGTGATATAATGGAGGTAGAGTGTGTGATATAATGGAGAACGCTGGGTGATATAATACGGTAGAGTGTGTGATATAATGGAGAACGCTAGGTGATATAATGGGGTAGAGTGTGTGATATAATGGAGAGCGCTGGGTGATATAATCGGGGTAGAGTGTGTGATATAATGGAGAACGCTGGGTGATATAATGTGGTAGAGTGTGTGATATAATGGAGAACGGTGGGTGATATAAACGGGGTCGAGTGTCTGATATAATGGAGAACGCTGGGTGATATAATGGGGTACAGAGTGTGATATAATGGAGAACGCTGGCTGATATAATGGGGGTAGGATGTGTGATATAATGGAGAACGCTGTGTGATATAATGGGGGTAGAGTGTGTGATATAATGGAGAACACTGGGTGATATAATGGGGTAGAGTGTGTGATATAATGGAGAACGGTGGGTGATACAATGGGGTAGTCAGTGTGATATAATGGAGAACGCTGGGTGATATAAAGGGGATTGAGTGTGTGATATAATGGAGAACGCTGGGTGATATGATGGGGTACAGTGTGTGATATAATGGAGAACGGTGGATGATATAAAGGGGGTCGAGTGTCTGATCTAATGGAGAACGCTGGGTGATATAATGGGGTAGACAGTGTGATATCATGGAGAACGCTGGGTGATATAATGGGGGTAGGATGTGTGATATAATGGAGAACGCTGTGTGATATAATGGGGGTACAGTGTGTGATATTATGCAGAACACTGTGATATAATGGGGTAGAGTGTATGATATAATGGGGAACGCTGGGTGATATAATGGGGGTAGAGTGTGTGATATAATGGAGAAAGCTGAGTGATATAATGGGGCAGAGTGTGTGATATAATGGAGAACACTGGCTGATATAATGGCGTAGAGTGTGTGATATAATGGGGTTAGAGTGTGTGATACAATGGGGAACGCTGGGTGACATAATGGGTTAGAGTGTGTGATATAATGGGGGTAGTGTGTGTGATATAATGGGGGTAGAGTGTGTGATATAATGGAGAACGCTGGCTGATTTAATGGGGTAGGGTGTGTGATATAATTGGGGTACAGTGTGTGATATAATGGGGTAGAGTGTGTGATATAATGGAGAACTCTGGGTGATATAATACGGTAGAGTGTGTGATATAATGGACAACGCTAGGTGATATAATGGGGTAGAGTGTGTGATATAATGGAGAACGCTGGGGGATATAATGGGTAGCGTGTGTGATATAATGGAGAACGCATGGTGAAATAATGCGGGTAGAGTCTGTGATATAACGGAGAACGCTGGGTGATATAATAGGGTAGGGTGTGTGATATAATGGAGAACGCTAGGTGATATAATGGGGTAGAGTGTGGGATATAATGGAGAACAGTGGGTGATATAATGGTGAAGAGTGTGTGATATAATGGAGAACGCTGGGTGATAGAATGGGGTAGAGATTGTGATATAATGGAGAACGCTGGGTGATATAATGGGGTAGAGTGTATAATATAATGGAGAACGCTGGGTGATATAATGGGGTAGAGTGTGTGATATAATGGGGGTAGAGTGTGTGATATAATGGGGAACGCCGGGTGATATAATGGGGTAGAGTGTGTGATATAATGGAGAACTCTGGGTGGTATAATGGCGGTAGAGTGTGTGATATAATTGGGGTGGAGTATGTGATATACTGGAGAACGCTAGGTGATATAATGCGGTAGAGTGTGTGATATAATGGGGGTAGTGTGTGTGATATAATGGGGGTAGAGTGTGTGATATAATGGGGTACAGTGTGTGATATAATGGGGTAGAGTGTGTGATATAATGGAGAACGCTGGGTGATATAATACGGTAGAGTGTGTGATATAATGGAGAACGCTAGGTGATATAATGGGGTAGAGTTTGTGATATAATGGAGAACGCTGGGTGATATAATGGGTAGCGTGTGTGATATAATGGAGAACGCTTGGTTAAATAATGCGGGTAGAGGCTGTGATATAACGGAGAACGCTGGGTGATATAATAGGGTAGGGTGTGTGATATAATGGAGAACGCTAGGTGATATAATGGGGTAGAGTGTGGGATATAATGGAGAACAGTGGGTGATATAATGGTGAAGAGTGTGTGATATAATGGAGAACGCTGGGTGATAGAATGGGGAGAGATTGTGATATAATGGAGAACACTGGGTGATATAATGGGGTAGAGTGTATAATATAATGGAGAACGCTGGGTGATATAATGGGGTAGAGTGTGTGATATAATGGGGGTAGAGTGTGTGATATAATGGGGAACGCCGGGTGATATAATGGGGTAGAGTGTGTGATATAATGGAGAACTCTGGGTGGTATAATGGCGGTAGAGTGTGTGATATAATTGGGGTGGAGTATGTGATATACTGGAGAACGCTAGGTGATATAATGCGGTAGAGTGTGTGATATAATGGGGGTAGTGTGTGTGATATAATGGGGGTAGAGTGTGTGATATAATGGGGTAGAGTGTGTGATAGAATGGGGTAGAGTGTGTGATATAAAGGAGAACGCTGGGTGATATAATGGGGGTAGATAGTGTGATATAATGGAGAATACTGGGTGGTATAATGCGGGTAGAGTGTGTGATATAATGGGGTAGAGTGTGTGATATAATGGGGTAGTGTGTGATATCATGGGGTAGAGTGTGTGATATAATGGGGGTAGAGTGTGTGATATAATCGGCGTAGAGTGTGTGATATAATGGGGTAGAGTGTGTGATATAATGGGGTAGTGTGTGATATCATGGGGTAGAGTGTGTGATATAATGGGGGTAGAGTGTGTGATTTAATGGAGAACGCTGGGTGATATAATGCGGTAGAGGGTGTGATATAATGGAGAAGGCTGTGTGATATAATGGGGTAGAGTGTGTGATATAATGGAGAAGGCTGTGTGATATAATGGGGTAGAGTGTGTGATATAATGGAGAACGCTGGGTGTTATATTGCGGGTAGAGTCTGTGATATAACGTAGAACGCTGGGTGATATAATATGGTAGAGTGTGTGATATAATGGAGAACTCTGGGTGGTATAATCGGGTAGAGTGTGTGATATAATGGAGGTGAAGTATGTGATATAATGCAGAATGCTGGGTGGTATAATGGGGGTAGAGTGTGTGATATAATGGGGGTAGAGTGTGTGATATAATCGGCGTAGAGTGTGTGATATAATGGGGTAGAGTGTGTGATATAATGGGGTAGTGTGTGATATAATATGGTAGAGTGTGTGATATAATGGAGAACTCTGGGTGGTATAATGGCGGTAGAGTGTGTGATATAATTGAGTTGGAGTATGTGATATTCTGGAGAACGCTAGGTGATATAATGCGGTAGAGTGTGTGATATAATGGGGGTAGTGTGTGTGATATAATAGGGGTAGAGTGTGTGATATAACGGGGTAGAGTGTGTGATAGAATGGGGTAGAGTGTGTGATATAAAGGAGAACGCTGGGTGATATAATGGGGGTAGAAAGTGTGATATAATGGAGAATACTGGGTGGTATATTGGGGGTAGAGTGTGTGATATAATGGAGGTGAAGTATGTGATATAATGGAGAATGCTGGGTGGTATAATGGGGGTAGAGTGTGTGATATAATGGGGGTAGAGTGTGTGATATAATCGGCGTAGAGTGTGTGATATAATGGAGTAGAGTGTGTGATATAATGGAGTAGTGTGTGATATCATGGGGTAGAGTGTGTGATATAATGGGGGTAGAGTCTGTGATTTAATGGAGAACGCTGGGTGATATAATGCGGTAGAGGGTGTGATATAATGGAGAACGCTGGGTGATATAATGGGTTAGAGTGTGTGATATAATGGAGAACGCTGGGTGATATAATGGGGTAGAGTGTGTGATAAAATGGAGATGGCTGGGTGATATAATGGAGAACGCTGGGTGATATAATGGGGTAGAGTATGTGATATAATGGAGAACGCTTGGTGATATACTGGGGGTACAGTGTGTGATATAATGGAGAATGCTGGGTGATATAATGGGGGTAGTGTGTGATATAATTGGGTGGAGTATGTGATATAATGGAGAACGCTAGGTGATATAATGGTGTAGAGTGTGTGATATAATGGAGAACGCTGGGTGATATAATGGGGTAGAGTGTGGGATATAATGGAGAACACTGGGTGATATAATGGGGAAGAGTGTGTGATATAATGGAGAACGCTGGGTGATAGAATGGGGTAGAGATTGTGATATAATGGAGAACGCTGGGTGATATAATGGGGTAGAGTGTATAATATAATGGAGAACGCTGGGTGATATAATGGGGTAGAGTGTGTGATATAATGGGGGTAGAGTGTGTGATATAATGGAGAACTCTGGGTGGTATAATGGCGGTAGAGTGTGTGATATAATTGGGGTGGAGTATGTGATATACTGGAGAACGCTGGGTGATATAATGGGGGTAGAAAGTGTGATATAATGGAGAATACTGGGTGGTATATTGGGGGTAGAGTGTGTGATATAATGGAGGTGAAGTATGTGATATAATGGAGAATGCTGGGTGGTATAATGGGGGTAGAGTGTGTGATATAATGGGGGTAGAGTGTGTGATATAATCGGCGTAGAGTGTGTGATATAATGGAGTAGAGTGTGTGATATAATGGGGTAGTGTGTGATATCATGGGGTAGAGTGTGTGATATAATGGGGGTAGAGTCTGTGATTTAATGGAGAACGCTGGGTGATATAATGCGGTAGAGGGTGTGATATAATGGAGAACGCTGGGTGATATAATGGGTTAGAGTGTGTGATATAATGGAGAACGCTGGGTGATATAATGGGGTAGAGTGTGTGATAAAATGGAGATGGCTGGGTGATATAATGGAGAACGCTGGGTGATATAATGGGGTAGAGTATGTGATATAATGGAGAACGCTTGGTGATATACTGGGGGTACAGTGTGTGATATAATGGAGAATGCTGGGTGATATAATGGGGGTAGTGTGTGATATAATTGGGTGGAGTATGTGATATAATGGAGAACGCTAGGTGATATAATGGTGTAGAGTGTGTGATATAATGGAGAACGCTGGGTGATATAATGGGGTAGAGTGTGGGATATAATGGAGAACACTGGGTGATATAATGGGGAAGAGTGTGTGATATAATGGAGAACGCTGGGTGATAGAATGGGGTAGAGATTGTGATATAATGGAGAACGCTGGGTGATATAATGGGGTAGAGTGTATAATATAATGGAGAACGCTGGGTGATATAATGGGGTAGAGTGTGTGATATAATGGGGGTAGAGTGTGTGATATAATGGGGAACGCCGGGTGATATAATGGGGTAGTGTGCGTGATATAATGGAGAACTCTGGGTGGTATAATGGCGGTAGAGTGTGTGATATAATTGGGGTGGAGTATGTGATATACTGGAGAACGCTAGGTGATATAATGCGGTAGAGTGTGTGATATAATGGGGGTAGTGTGTGTGATATAATGGAGGTAGAGTGTGTGATATAATGGAGAACGCTGGGTGATATAATACGGTAGAGTGTGTGATATAATGGAGAACGCTAGGTGATATAATGGGGTAGAGTGTGTGATATAATGGAGAGCGCTGGGTGATATAATCGGGGTAGAGTGTGTGATATAATGGAGAACGCTGGGTGATATAATGTGGTAGAGTGTGTGATATAATGGAGAACGGTGGGTGATATAAACGGGGTCGAGTGTCTGATATAATGGAGAACGCTGGGTGATATAATGGGGTACAGAGTGTGATATAATGGAGAACGCTGGCTGATATAATGGGGGTAGGATGTGTGATATAATGGAGAACGCTGGGTGATATAATGGGGTAGAGTGTGTGATATAATGGAGAACGGTGGGTGATACAATGGGGTAGTCAGTGTGATATAATGGAGAACGCTGGGTGATATAATGGGGATTGAGTGTGTGATATAATGGAGAACGCTGGGTGATATAATGGGGTAGAGTGTGTGATATAATGGAGAAGGCTGGGTGATATAATGGGGTAGAGTGTGTGATACAATGGAGAACGCTGGGTGATATAATGGGGTAGAGTGTGTGCTATAATGGAGAACACTGGGTGATATGATGGGGTACAGTGCGTGATATAATGGAGAATGCTGGGTGATATAATGGGATAGAGTGTGTGATATAATGGAGAACTCTGGGTGGTATAATGGCGGTAGAGTGTGTGATATAATTGGGGTGGAGTATGTGATATACTGGAGAACGCTAGGTGATATAATGCGGTAGAGTGTGTGATATAATGGGGGTAGTGTGTGTGATATAATGGAGGTAGAGTGTGTGATATAATGGAGAACGCTGGGTGATATAATACGGTAGAGTGTGTGATATAATGGAGAACGCTAGGTGATATAATGGGGTAGAGTGTGTGATATAATGGAGAGCGCTGGGTGATATAATCGGGGTAGAGTGTGTGATATAATGGAGAACGCTGGGTGATATAATGTGGTAGAGTGTGTGATATAATGGAGAACGGTGGGTGATATAAACGGGGTCGAGTGTCTGATATAATGGAGAACGCTGGCTGATATAATGGGGTAGGATGTGTGATATAATGGAGAACGCTGTGTGATATAATGGGGGTAGAGTGTGTGATATAATGGAGAACACTGGGTGATATAATGGGGTAGAGTGTGTGATATAATGGAGAACGGTGGGTGATACAATGGGGTAGTCAGTGTGATATAATGGAGAACGCTGGGTGATATAAAGGGGATTGAGTGTGTGATATAATGGAGAACGCTGGGTGATATAATGGGGTAGAGTGTGTGATATAATGGAGAAGGCTGGGTGATATAATGGGGTAGAGTGTGTGATACAATGGAGAACGCTGGGTGATATAATGGGGTAGAGTGTGTGCTATAATGGAGAACACTGGGTGATATGATGGGGTACAGTGCGTGATATAATGGAGAATGCTGGGTGATATAATGGGATAGAGTGTGTGATATAATGGAGAACGCTGGGTGATATAATGGGGGTAGAGTGTGTGATATAATGGAGAAAGCTGAGTGATATAATGGGGCAGAGTGTGTGATATAATGGAGAACACTGTCTGATATAATGGCGTAGAGTGTGTGATATAATGGGGTTAGAGTGTGTGATACAATGGGGAACGCTGGGTGACATAATGGGTTAGAGTGTGTGATATAATGGGGGTAGTGTGTGTGATATAATGGGGGTAGAGTGTGTGATATAATGGAGAACGCTGGGTGATTTAATGGGGTAGGGTGTGTGATATAATTGGGGTACAGTGTGTGATATAATGGGGTAGAGTGTGTGATATAATGGAGAACGCTGTGTGATATAATGGGGGTAGAGTGTGTGATATAATGGAGAACACTGGGTGATATAATGGGGTAGAGTGTGTGATATAATGGAGAACGGTGGGTGATACAATGGGGTAGTCAGTGTGATATAATGGAGAACGCTGGGTGATATAAAGGGGATTGAGTGTGTGATATAATGGAGAACGCTGGGTGATATAATGGGGTAGAGTGTGTGATATAATGGAGAAGGCTGGGTGATATAATGGGGTAGAGTGTGTGATACAATGGAGAACGCTGGGTGATATAATGGGGTAGAGTGTGTGCTATAATGGAGAACACTGGGTGATATGATGGGGTACAGTGCGTGATATAATGGAGAATGCTGGGTGATATAATGGGATAGAGTGTGTGATATAATGGAGAACGCTGGGTGATATAATGGGGGTAGAGTGTGTGATATAATGGAGAAAGCTGAGTGATATAATGGGGCAGAGTGTGTGATATAATGGAGAACACTGTCTGATATAATGGCGTAGAGTGTGTGATATAATGGGGTTAGAGTGTGTGATACAATGGGGAACGCTGGGTGACATAATGGGTTAGAGTGTGTGATATAATGGGGGTAGTGTGTGTGATATAATGGGGGTAGAGTGTGTGATATAATGGAGAACGCTGGGTGATTTAATGGGGTAGGGTGTGTGATATAATTGGGGTACAGTGTGTGATATAATGGGGTAGAGTGTGTGATATAATGGAGAACGCTGGGTGATATAATACGGTAGAGTGTGTGATACAATGGAGAACGCTGGGTGATATAATGGGGTAGAGTGTGTGCTATAATGGAGAACACTGGGTGATATGATGGGGTACAGTGCGTGATATAATGGAGAATGCTGGGTGATATAATGGGATAGAGTGTGTGATATAATGGAGAACGCTGGGTGATATAATGGGGGTAGAGTGTGTGATATAATGGAGAAAGCTGAGTGATATAATGGGGCAGAGTGTGTGATATAATGGAGAACACTGTCTGATATAATGGCGTAGAGTGTGTGATATAATGGGGTTAGAGTGTGTGATACAATGGGGAACGCTGGGTGACATAATGGGTTAGAGTGTGTGATATAATGGGGGTAGTGTGTGTGATATAATGGGGGTAGAGTGTGTGATATAATGGAGAACGCTGGGTGATTTAATGGGGTAGGGTGTGTGATATAATTGGGGTACAGTGTGTGATATAATGGGGTAGAGTGTGTGATATAATGGAGAACGCTGGGTGATATAATACGGTAGAGTGTGTGATATAATGGACAACGCTAGGTGATATAATGGGGTAGAGTGTGTGATATAATGGAGAACGCTGGGGGATATAATGGGTAGCGTGTGTGATATAATGGAGAACGCTAGGTGATATAATGGGGTAGAGTGTGGGATATAATGGAGAACAGTGGGTGATATAATGGTGAAGAGTGTGTGATATAATGGAGAACGCTGGGTGATAGAATGGGGAGAGATTGTGATATAATGGAGAACACTGGGTGATATAATGGGGTAGAGTGTATAATATAATGGAGAACGCTGGGTGATATAATGGGGTAGAGTGTGTGATATAATGGGGGTAGAGTGTGTGATATAATGGGGAACGCCGGGTGATATAATGGGGTAGAGTGTGTGATATAATGGAGAACTCTGGGTGGTATAATGGCGGTAGAGTGTGTGATATAATTGGGGTGGAGTATGTGATATACTGGAGAACGCTAGGTGATATAATGCGGTAGAGTGTGTGATATAATGGGGGTAGTGTGTGTGATATAATGGGGGTAGAGTGTGTGATATAATGGGGTAGAGTGTGTGATAGAATGGGGTAGAGTGTGTGATATAAAGGAGAACGCTGGGTGATATAATGGGGGTAGATAGTGTGATATAATGGAGAATACTGGGTGGTATAATGGGGGTAGAGTGTGTGATATAATGGGGTAGAGTGTGTGATATAATGGGGTAGTGTGTGATATCATGGGGTAGAGTGTGTGATATAATGGGGGTAGAGTGTGTGATATAATCGGCGTAGAGTGTGTGATATAATGGGGTAGAGTGTGTGATATAATGGGGTAGTGTGTGATATCATGGGGTAGAGTGTGTGATATAATGGGGGTAGAGTGTGTGATTTAATGGAGAACGCTGGGTGATATAATGCGGTAGAGGGTGTGATATAATGGAGAAGGCTGTGTGATATAATGGGGTAGAGTGTGTGATATAATGGAGAAGGCTGTGTGATATAATGGGGTAGAGTGTGTGATATAATGGAGAACGCTGGGTGTTATATTGCGGGTAGTGTCTGTGATATAACGTAGAACGCTGGGTGATATAATATGGTAGAGTGTGTGATATAATGGAGAACTCTGGGTGGTATAATCGGGTAGAGTGTGTGATATAATGGAGGTGAAGTATGTGATATAATGCAGAATGCTGGGTGGTATAATGGGGGTAGAGTGTGTGATATAATGGGGGTAGAGTGTGTGATATAATCGGCGTAGAGTGTGTGATATAATGGGGTAGAGTGTGTGATATAATGGGGTAGTGTGTGATATAATATGGTAGAGTGTGTGATATAATGGAGAACTCTGGGTGGTATAATGGCGGTAGAGTGTGTGATATAATTGAGTTGGAGTATGTGATATTCTGGAGAACGCTAGGTGATATAATGCGGTAGAGTGTGTGATATAATGGGGGTAGTGTGTGTGATATAATAGGGGTAGAGTGTGTGATATAACGGGGTAGAGTGTGTGATAGAATGGGGTAGAGTGTGTGATATAAAGGAGAACGCTGGGTGATATAATGGGGGTAGAAAGTGTGATATAATGGAGAATACTGGGTGGTATATTGGGGGTAGAGTGTGTGATATAATGGAGGTGAAGTATGTGATATAATGGAGAATGCTGGGTGGTATAATGGGGGTAGAGTGTGTGATATAATGGGGGTAGAGTGTGTGATATAATCGGCGTAGAGTGTGTGATATAATGGAGTAGAGTGTGTGATATAATGGAGTAGTGTGTGATATCATGGGGTAGAGTGTGTGATATAATGGGGGTAGAGTCTGTGATTTAATGGAGAACGCTGGGTGATATAATGCGGTAGAGGGTGTGATATAATGGAGAACGCTGGGTGATATAATGGGTTAGAGTGTGTGATATAATGGAGAACGCTGGGTGATATAATGGGGTAGAGTGTGTGATAAAATGGAGATGGCTGGGTGATATAATGGAGAACGCTGGGTGATATAATGGGGTAGAGTATGTGATATAATGGAGAACGCTTGGTGATATACTGGGGGTACAGTGTGTGATATAATGGAGAATGCTGGGTGATATAATGGGGGTAGTGTGTGATATAATTGGGTGGAGTATGTGATATAATGGAGAACGCTAGGTGATATAATGGTGTAGAGTGTGTGATATAATGGAGAACGCTGGGTGATATAATGGGGTAGAGTGTGGGATATAATGGAGAACACTGGGTGATATAATGGGGAAGAGTGTGTGATATAATGGAGAACGCTGGGTGATAGAATGGGGTAGAGATTGTGATATAATGGAGAACGCTGGGTGATATAATGGGGTAGAGTGTATAATATAATGGAGAACGCTGGGTGATATAATGGGGTAGAGTGTGTGATATAATGGGGGTAGAGTGTGTGATATAATGGGGAACGCCGGGTGATATAATGGGGTAGTGTGCGTGATATAATGGAGAACTCTGGGTGGTATAATGGCGGTAGAGTGTGTGATATAATTGGGGTGGAGTATGTGATATACTGGAGAACGCTAGGTGATATAATGCGGTAGAGTGTGTGATATAATGGGGGTAGTGTGTGTGATATAATGGAGGTAGAGTGTGTGATATAATGGAGAACGCTGGGTGATATAATACGGTAGAGTGTGTGATATAATGGAGAACGCTAGGTGATATAATGGGGTAGAGTGTGTGATATAATGGAGAGCGCTGGGTGATATAATCGGGGTAGAGTGTGTGATATAATGGAGAACGCTGGGTGATATAATGTGGTAGAGTGTGTGATATAATGGAGAACGGTGGGTGATATAAACGGGGTCGAGTGTCTGATATAATGGAGAACGCTGGGTGATATAATGGGGTACAGAGTGTGATATAATGGAGAACGCTGGCTGATATAATGGGGGTAGGATGTGTGATATAATGGAGAACGCTGTGTGATATAATGGGGGTAGAGTGTGTGATATAATGGAGAACACTGGGTGATATAATGGGGTAGAGTGTGTGATATAATGGAGAACGGTGGGTGATACAATGGGGTAGTCAGTGTGATATAATGGAGAACGCTGGGTGATATAAAGGGGATTGAGTGTGTGATATAATGGAGAACGCTGGGTGATATAATGGGGTAGAGTGTGTGATATAATGGAGAAGGCTGGGTGATATAATGGGGTAGAGTGTGTGATACAATGGAGAACGCTGGGTGATATAATGGGGTAGAGTGTGTGCTATAATGGAGAACACTGGGTGATATGATGGGGTACAGTGCGTGATATAATGGAGAATGCTGGGTGATATAATGGGATAGAGTGTGTGATATAATGGAGAACGCTGGGTGATATAATGGGGGTAGAGTGTGTGATATAATGGAGAAAGCTGAGTGATATAATGGGGCAGAGTGTGTGATATAATGGAGAACACTGGCTGATATAATGGCGTAGAGTGTGTGATATAATGGGGTTAGAGTGTGTGATACAATGGGGAACGCTGGGTGACATAATGGGTTAGAGTGTGTGATATAATGGGGGTAGTGTGTGTGATATAATGGGGGTAGAGTGTGTGATATAATGGAGAACGGTGGGTGATTTAATGGGGTAGGGTGTGTGATATAATTGGGGTACAGTGTGTGATATAATGGGGTAGAGTGTGTGATATAATGGAGAACTCTGGGTGATATAATACGGTAGAGTGTGTGATATAATGGACAACGCTAGGTGATATAATGGGGTAGAGTGTGTGATATAATGGAGAACGCTGGGGGATATAATGGGTAGCGTGTGTGATATAATGGAGAACGCTAGGTGATATAATGGGGTAGAGTGTGGGATATAATGGAGAACAGTGGGTGATATAATGGTGAAGAGTGTGTGATATAATGGAGAACGCTGGGTGATAGAATGGGGTAGAGATTGTGATATAATGGAGAACGCTGGGTGATATAATGGGGTAGAGTGTATAATATAATGGAGAACGCTGGGTGATATAATGGGGTAGAGTGTGTGATATAATGGGGGTAGAGTGTGTGATATAATGGGGAACGCCGGGTGATATAATGGGGTAGAGTGTGTGATATAATGGAGAACTCTGGGTGGTATAATGGCGGTAGAGTGTGTGATATAATTGGGGTGGAGTATGTGATATACTGGAGAACGCTAGGTGATATAATGCGGTAGAGTGTGTGATATAATGGGGGTAGTGTGTGTGATATAATCGGGGTAGAGTGTGTGATATAATGGGGTACAGTGTGTGATATAATGGGGTAGAGTGTGTGATATAATGGAGAACGCTGGGTGATATAATACGGTAGAGTGTGTGATATAATGGAGAACGCTAGGTGATATAATGGGGTAGAGTTTGTGATATAATGGAGAACGCTGGGTGGTATAATGGCGGTAGAGTGTGTGATATAATTGGGGTGGAGTATGTGATATACTGGAGAACGCTAGGTGATATAATGCGGTAGAGTGTGTGATATAATGGGGGTAGTGTGTGTGATATAATGGAGGTAGAGTGTGTGATATAATGGAGAACGCTGGGTGATATAATACGGTAGAGTGTGTGATATAATGGAGAACGCTAGGTGATATAATGGGGTAGAGTGTGTGATATAATGGAGAGCGCTGGGTGATATAATCGGGGTAGAGTGTGTGATATAATGGAGAACGCTGGGTGATATAATGTGGTAGAGTGTGTGATATAATGGAGAACGGTGGGTGATATAAACGGGGTCGAGTGTCTGATATAATGGAGAACGCTGGCTGATATAATGGGGTAGGATGTGTGATATAATGGAGAACGCTGTGTGATATAATGGGGGTAGAGTGTGTGATATAATGGAGAACACTGGGTGATATAATGGGGTAGAGTGTGTGATATAATGGAGAACGGTGGGTGATACAATGGGGTAGTCAGTGTGATATAATGGAGAACGCTGGGTGATATAAAGGGGATTGAGTGTGTGATATAATGGAGAACGCTGGGTGATATAATGGGGTAGAGTGTGTGATATAATGGAGAAGGCTGGGTGATATAATGGGGTAGAGTGTGTGATACAATGGAGAACGCTGGGTGATATAATGGGGTAGAGTGTGTGCTATAATGGAGAACACTGGGTGATATGATGGGGTACAGTGCGTGATATAATGGAGAATGCTGGGTGATATAATGGGATAGAGTGTGTGATATAATGGAGAACGCTGGGTGATATAATGGGGGTAGAGTGTGTGATATAATGGAGAAAGCTGAGTGATATAATGGGGCAGAGTGTGTGATATAATGGAGAACACTGTCTGATATAATGGCGTAGAGTGTGTGATATAATGGGGTTAGAGTGTGTGATACAATGGGGAACGCTGGGTGACATAATGGGTTAGAGTGTGTGATATAATGGGGGTAGTGTGTGTGATATAATGGGGGTAGAGTGTGTGATATAATGGAGAACGCTGGGTGATTTAATGGGGTAGGGTGTGTGATATAATTGGGGTACAGTGTGTGATATAATGGGGTAGAGTGTGTGATATAATGGAGAACGCTGTGTGATATAATGGGGGTAGAGTGTGTGATATAATGGAGAACACTGGGTGATATAATGGGGTAGAGTGTGTGATATAATGGAGAACGGTGGGTGATACAATGGGGTAGTCAGTGTGATATAATGGAGAACGCTGGGTGATATAAAGGGGATTGAGTGTGTGATATAATGGAGAACGCTGGGTGATATAATGGGGTAGAGTGTGTGATATAATGGAGAAGGCTGGGTGATATAATGGGGTAGAGTGTGTGATACAATGGAGAACGCTGGGTGATATAATGGGGTAGAGTGTGTGCTATAATGGAGAACACTGGGTGATATGATGGGGTACAGTGCGTGATATAATGGAGAATGCTGGGTGATATAATGGGATAGAGTGTGTGATATAATGGAGAACGCTGGGTGATATAATGGGGGTAGAGTGTGTGATATAATGGAGAAAGCTGAGTGATATAATGGGGCAGAGTGTGTGATATAATGGAGAACACTGTCTGATATAATGGCGTAGAGTGTGTGATATAATGGGGTTAGAGTGTGTGATACAATGGGGAACGCTGGGTGACATAATGGGTTAGAGTGTGTGATATAATGGGGGTAGTGTGTGTGATATAATGGGGGTAGAGTGTGTGATATAATGGAGAACGCTGGGTGATTTAATGGGGTAGGGTGTGTGATATAATTGGGGTACAGTGTGTGATATAATGGGGTAGAGTGTGTGATATAATGGAGAACGCTGGGTGATATAATACGGTAGAGTGTGTGATATAATGGACAACGCTAGGTGATATAATGGGGTAGAGTGTGTGATATAATGGAGAACGCTGGGGGATATAATGGGTAGCGTGTGTGATATAATGGAGAACGCTAGGTGATATAATGGGGTAGAGTGTGGGATATAATGGAGAACAGTGGGTGATATAATGGTGAAGAGTGTGTGATATAATGGAGAACGCTGGGTGATAGAATGGGGAGAGATTGTGATATAATGGAGAACACTGGGTGATATAATGGGGTAGAGTGTATAATATAATGGAGAACGCTGGGTGATATAATGGGGTAGAGTGTGTGATATAATGGGGGTAGAGTGTGTGATATAATGGGGAACGCCGGGTGATATAATGGGGTAGAGTGTGTGATATAATGGAGAACTCTGGGTGGTATAATGGCGGTAGAGTGTGTGATATAATTGGGGTGGAGTATGTGATATACTGGAGAACGCTAGGTGATATAATGCGGTAGAGTGTGTGATATAATGGGGGTAGTGTGTGTGATATAATGGGGGTAGAGTGTGTGATATAATGGGGTAGAGTGTGTGATAGAATGGGGTAGAGTGTGTGATATAAAGGAGAACGCTGGGTGATATAATGGGGGTAGATAGTGTGATATAATGGAGAATACTGGGTGGTATAATGGGGGTAGAGTGTGTGATATAATGGGGTAGAGTGTGTGATATAATGGGGTAGTGTGTGATATCATGGGGTAGAGTGTGTGATATAATGGGGGTAGAGTGTGTGATATAATCGGCGTAGAGTGTGTGATATAATGGGGTAGAGTGTGTGATATAATGGGGTAGTGTGTGATATCATGGGGTAGAGTGTGTGATATAATGGGGGTAGAGTGTGTGATTTAATGGAGAACGCTGGGTGATATAATGCGGTAGAGGGTGTGATATAATGGAGAAGGCTGTGTGATATAATGGGGTAGAGTGTGTGATATAATGGAGAAGGCTGTGTGATATAATGGGGTAGAGTGTGTGATATAATGGAGAACGCTGGGTGTTATATTGCGGGTAGTGTCTGTGATATAACGTAGAACGCTGGGTGATATAATATGGTAGAGTGTGTGATATAATGGAGAACTCTGGGTGGTATAATCGGGTAGAGTGTGTGATATAATGGAGGTGAAGTATGTGATATAATGCAGAATGCTGGGTGGTATAATGGGGGTAGAGTGTGTGATATAATGGGGGTAGAGTGTGTGATATAATCGGCGTAGAGTGTGTGATATAATGGGGTAGAGTGTGTGATATAATGGGGTAGTGTGTGATATAATATGGTAGAGTGTGTGATATAATGGAGAACTCTGGGTGGTATAATGGCGGTAGAGTGTGTGATATAATTGAGTTGGAGTATGTGATATTCTGGAGAACGCTAGGTGATATAATGCGGTAGAGTGTGTGATATAATGGGGGTAGTGTGTGTGATATAATAGGGGTAGAGTGTGTGATATAACGGGGTAGAGTGTGTGATAGAATGGGGTAGAGTGTGTGATATAAAGGAGAACGCTGGGTGATATAATGGGGGTAGAAAGTGTGATATAATGGAGAATACTGGGTGGTATATTGGGGGTAGAGTGTGTGATATAATGGAGGTGAAGTATGTGATATAATGGAGAATGCTGGGTGGTATAATGGGGGTAGAGTGTGTGATATAATGGGGGTAGAGTGTGTGATATAATCGGCGTAGAGTGTGTGATATAATGGAGTAGAGTGTGTGATATAATGGAGTAGTGTGTGATATCATGGGGTAGAGTGTGTGATATAATGGGGGTAGAGTCTGTGATTTAATGGAGAACGCTGGGTGATATAATGCGGTAGAGGGTGTGATATAATGGAGAACGCTGGGTGATATAATGGGTTAGAGTGTGTGATATAATGGAGAACGCTGGGTGATATAATGGGGTAGAGTGTGTGATAAAATGGAGATGGCTGGGTGATATAATGGAGAACGCTGGGTGATATAATGGGGTAGAGTATGTGATATAATGGAGAACGCTTGGTGATATACTGGGGGTACAGTGTGTGATATAATGGAGAATGCTGGGTGATATAATGGGGGTAGTGTGTGATATAATTGGGTGGAGTATGTGATATAATGGAGAACGCTAGGTGATATAATGGTGTAGAGTGTGTGATATAATGGAGAACGCTGGGTGATATAATGGGGTAGAGTGTGGGATATAATGGAGAACACTGGGTGATATAATGGGGAAGAGTGTGTGATATAATGGAGAACGCTGGGTGATAGAATGGGGTAGAGATTGTGATATAATGGAGAACGCTGGGTGATATAATGGGGTAGAGTGTATAATATAATGGAGAACGCTGGGTGATATAATGGGGTAGAGTGTGTGATATAATGGGGGTAGAGTGTGTGATATAATGGGGAACGCCGGGTGATATAATGGGGTAGTGTGCGTGATATAATGGAGAACTCTGGGTGGTATAATGGCGGTAGAGTGTGTGATATAATTGGGGTGGAGTATGTGATATACTGGAGAACGCTAGGTGATATAATGCGGTAGAGTGTGTGATATAATGGGGGTAGTGTGTGTGATATAATGGAGGTAGAGTGTGTGATATAATGGAGAACGCTGGGTGATATAATACGGTAGAGTGTGTGATATAATGGAGAACGCTAGGTGATATAATGGGGTAGAGTGTGTGATATAATGGAGAGCGCTGGGTGATATAATCGGGGTAGAGTGTGTGATATAATGGAGAACGCTGGGTGATATAATGTGGTAGAGTGTGTGATATAATGGAGAACGGTGGGTGATATAAACGGGGTCGAGTGTCTGATATAATGGAGAACGCTGGGTGATATAATGGGGTACAGAGTGTGATATAATGGAGAACGCTGGCTGATATAATGGGGGTAGGATGTGTGATATAATGGAGAACGCTGTGTGATATAATGGGGGTAGAGTGTGTGATATAATGGAGAACACTGGGTGATATAATGGGGTAGAGTGTGTGATATAATGGAGAACGGTGGGTGATACAATGGGGTAGTCAGTGTGATATAATGGAGAACGCTGGGTGATATAAAGGGGATTGAGTGTGTGATATAATGGAGAACGCTGGGTGATATAATGGGGTAGAGTGTGTGATATAATGGAGAAGGCTGGGTGATATAATGGGGTAGAGTGTGTGATACAATGGAGAACGCTGGGTGATATAATGGGGTAGAGTGTGTGCTATAATGGAGAACACTGGGTGATATGATGGGGTACAGTGCGTGATATAATGGAGAATGCTGGGTGATATAATGGGATAGAGTGTGTGATATAATGGAGAACGCTGGGTGATATAATGGGGGTAGAGTGTGTGATATAATGGAGAAAGCTGAGTGATATAATGGGGCAGAGTGTGTGATATAATGGAGAACACTGGCTGATATAATGGCGTAGAGTGTGTGATATAATGGGGTTAGAGTGTGTGATACAATGGGGAACGCTGGGTGACATAATGGGTTAGAGTGTGTGATATAATGGGGGTAGTGTGTGTGATATAATGGGGGTAGAGTGTGTGATATAATGGAGAACGGTGGGTGATTTAATGGGGTAGGGTGTGTGATATAATTGGGGTACAGTGTGTGATATAATGGGGTAGAGTGTGTGATATAATGGAGAACTCTGGGTGATATAATACGGTAGAGTGTGTGATATAATGGACAACGCTAGGTGATATAATGGGGTAGAGTGTGTGATATAATGGAGAACGCTGGGGGATATAATGGGTAGCGTGTGTGATATAATGGAGAACGCTAGGTGATATAATGGGGTAGAGTGTGGGATATAATGGAGAACAGTGGGTGATATAATGGTGAAGAGTGTGTGATATAATGGAGAACGCTGGGTGATAGAATGGGGTAGAGATTGTGATATAATGGAGAACGCTGGGTGATATAATGGGGTAGAGTGTATAATATAATGGAGAACGCTGGGTGATATAATGGGGTAGAGTGTGTGATATAATGGGGGTAGAGTGTGTGATATAATGGGGAACGCCGGGTGATATAATGGGGTAGAGTGTGTGATATAATGGAGAACTCTGGGTGGTATAATGGCGGTAGAGTGTGTGATATAATTGGGGTGGAGTATGTGATATACTGGAGAACGCTAGGTGATATAATGCGGTAGAGTGTGTGATATAATGGGGGTAGTGTGTGTGATATAATCGGGGTAGAGTGTGTGATATAATGGGGTACAGTGTGTGATATAATGGGGTAGAGTGTGTGATATAATGGAGAACGCTGGGTGATATAATACGGTAGAGTGTGTGATATAATGGAGAACGCTAGGTGATATAATGGGGTAGAGTTTGTGATATAATGGAGAACGCTGGGTGATATAATGGGTAGCGTGTGTGATATAATGGAGAACGCTTGGTTAAATAATGCGGGTAGAGTCTGTGATATAACGGAGAACGCTGGGTGATATAATAGGGTAGGGTGTGTGATATAATGGAGAACGCTAGGTGATATAATGGGGTAGAGTGTGGGATATAATGGAGAACAGTGGGTGATATAATGGTGAAGAGTGTGTGATATAATGGAGAACGCTGGGTGATAGAATGGGGTAGAGATTGTGATATAATGGAGAACACTGGGTGATATAATGGGGTAGAGTGTATAATATAATGGAGAACGCTGGGTGATATAATGGGGTAGAGTGTGTGATATAATGGGGGTAGAGTGTGTGATATAATGGGGAACGCCGGGTGATATAATGGGGTAGAGTGTGTGATATAATGGAGAACTCTGGGTGGTATAATGGCGGTAGAGTGTGTGATATAATTGGGGTGGAGTATGTGATATACTGGAGAACGCTAGGTGATATAATGCGGTAGAGTGTGTGATATAATGGGGGTAGTGTGTGTGATATAATGGGGGTAGAGTGTGTGATATAATGGGGTAGAGTGTGTGATAGAATGCGGTAGAGTGTGTGATATAAAGGAGAACGCTGGGTGATATAATGGGGGTAGATAGTGTGATATAATGGAGAATACTGGGTGGTATAATGGGGGTAGAGTGTGTGATATAATGGGGGTAGAGTGTGTGATATAATCGGCGTGGAGTGTGTGATATAATGGGGTAGAGTGTGTGATATAATGGGGTAGTGTGTGATATCATGGGGTAGAGTGTGTGATATAATGGGGGTAGAGTGTGTGATATAATCGGCGTAGAGTGTGTGATATAATGGGGTAGAGTGTGTGATATAATGGGGTAGTGTGTGATATCATGGGGTAGAGTGTGTGATATAATGGGGGTAGAGTGTGTGATTTAATGGAGAACGCTGGGTGATATAATGCGGTAGAGGGTGTGATATAATGGAGAAGGCTGTGTGATATAATGGGGTAGAGTGTGTGATATAATGGAGAAGGCTGTGTGATATAATGGGGTAGAGTGTGTGATATAATGGAGAACGCTGGGTGTTATATTGCGGGTAGAGTCTGTGATATAACGTAGAACGCTGGGTGATATAATATGGTAGAGTGTGTGATATAATGGAGAACTCTGGGTGGTATAATCGGGTAGAGTGTGTGATATAATGGAGGTGAAGTATGTGATATAATGCAGAATGCTGGGTGGTATAATGGGGGTAGAGTGTGTGATATAATGGGGGTAGAGTGTGTGATATAATCGGCGTAGAGTGTGTGATATAATGGGGTAGAGTGTGTGATATAATGGGGTAGTGTGTGATATAATATGGTAGAGTGTGTGATATAATGGAGAACTCTGGGTGGTATAATGGCGGTAGAGTGTGTGATATAATTGAGTTGGAGTATGTGATATTCTGGAGAACGCTAGGTGATATAATGCGGTAGAGTGTGTGATATAATGGGGGTAGTGTGTGTGATATAATAGGGGTAGAGTGTGTGATATAACGGGGTAGAGTGTGTGATAGAATGGGGTAGAGTGTGTGATATAAAGGAGAACGCTGGGTGATATAATGGGGGTAGAAAGTGTGATATAATGGAGAATACTGGGTGGTATATTGGGGGTAGAGTGTGTGATATAATGGAGGTGAAGTATGTGATATAATGGAGAATGCTGGGTGGTATAATGGGGGTAGAGTGTGTGATATAATGGGGGTAGAGTGTGTGATATAATCGGCGTAGAGTGTGTGATATAATGGAGTAGAGTGTGTGATATAATGGGGTAGTGTGTGATATCATGGGGTAGAGTGTGTGATATAATGGGGGTAGAGTCTGTGATTTAATGGAGAACGCTGGGTGATATAATGCGGTAGAGGGTGTGATATAATGGAGAACGCTGGGTGATTTAATGGGGTAGAGTGTGTGATATAATGGAGAACGCTGGGTGATATAATGGGGTAGAGTGTGTGATAAAATGGAGATGGCTGGGTGATACAATGGAGAACGCTGGGTGATATAATGGGGTAGAGTATGTGATATAATGGAGAACGCTTGGTGATATACTGGGGGTACAGTGTGTGATATAATGGAGAATGCTGGGTGATATAATGGGGGTAGTGTGTGATATAATTGGGTGGAGTATGTGATATAATGGAGAACGCTAGGTGATATAATGGTGTAGAGTGTGTGATATAATGGAGAACGCTGGGTGATATAATGGGGTAGAGTGTATAATATAATGGAGAACGCTGGGTGATATAATGGGGTAGAGTGTGTGATATAATGGGGGTAGAGTGTGTGATATAATGGGGAACGCCGGGTGATATAATGGGGTAGTGTGCGTGATATAATGGAGAACTCTGGGTGGTATAATGGCGGTAGAGTGTGTGATATAATTGGGGTGGAGTATGTGATATACTGGAGAACGCTAGGTGATATAATGCGGTAGAGTGTGTGATATAATGGGGGTAGTGTGTGTGATATAATGGAGGTAGAGTGTGTGATATAATGGAGAGCGCTGGGTGATATAATCGGGGTAGAGTGTGTGATATAATGGAGAACGCTGGGTGATATAATGTGGTAGAGTGTGTGATATAATGGAGAACGGTGGGTGATATAAACGGGGTCGAGTGTCTGATATAATGGAGAACGCTGGCTGATATAATGGGGTAGGATGTGTGATATAATGGAGAACGCTGTGTGATATAATGGGGGTAGAGTGTGTGATATAATGGAGAACACTGGGTGATATAATGGGGTAGAGTGTGTGATATAATGGAGAACGGTGGGTGATACAATGGGGTAGTCAGTGTGATATAATGGAGAACGCTGGGTGATATAAAGGGGATTGAGTGTGTGATATAATGGAGAACGCTGGGTGATATAATGGGGTAGAGTGTGTGATATAATGGAGAAGGCTGGGTGATATAATGGGGTAGAGTGTGTGATACAATGGAAAACGCTGGGTGATATAATGGGGTAGAGTGTGTGCTATAATGGAGAACACTGGGTGATATGATGGGGTACAGTGCGTGATATAATGGAGAATGCTGGGTGATATAATGGGATAGAGTGTGTGATATAATGGAGAACGCTGGGTGATATAATGGGGGTAGAGTGTGTGATATAATGGAGAAAGCTGAGTGATATAATGGGGCAGAGTGTGTGATATAATGGAGAACACTGTCTGATATAATGGCGTAGAGTGTGTGATATAATGGGGTTAGAGTGTGTGATACAATGGGGAACGCTGGGTGACATAATGGGTTAGAGTGTGTGATATAATGGGGGTAGTGTGTGTGATATAATGGGGGTAGAGTGTGTGATATAATGGAGAACGCTGGGTGATTTAATGGGGTAGGGTGTGTGATATAATTGGGGTACAGTGTGTGATATAATGGGGTAGAGTGTGTGATATAATGGAGAACGCTGGGTGATATAATACGGTAGAGTGTGTGATATAATGGACAACGCTAGGTGATATAATGGGGTAGAGTGTGTGATATAATGGAGAACGCTGGGGGATATAATGGGTAGCGTGTGTGATATAATGGAGAACGCATGGTGAAATAATGCGGGTAGAGTCTGTGATATAACGGAGAACGCTGGGTGATATAATAGGGTAGGGTGTGTGATATAATGGAGAACGCTAGGTGATATAATGGGGTAGAGTGTGGGATATAATGGAGAACAGTGGGTGATATAATGGTGAAGAGTGTGTGATATAATGGAGAACGCTGGGTGATAGAATGGGGTAGAGATTGTGATATAATGGAGAAGGCTGGGTGATATAATGGGGTAGAGTGTATAATATAATGGAGAACGCTGGGTGATATAATGGGGTAGAGTGTGTGATATAATGGGGGTAGAGTGTGTGATATAATGGGGAACGCCGGGTGATATAATGGGGTAGAGTGTGTGATATAATGGAGAACTCTGGGTGGTATAATGGCGGTAGAGTGTGTGATATAATTGGGGTGGAGTATGTGATATACTGGAGAACGCTAGGTGATATAATGCGGTAGAGTGTGTGATATAATGGGGGTAGTGTGTGTGATATAATGGGGGTAGAGTGTGTGATATATTGGGGTACAGTGTGTGATATAATGGGGTAGAGTGTGTGATATAATGGAGAACGCTGGGTGATATAATACGGTAGAGTGTGTGATATAATGGAGAACGCTAGGTGATATAATGGGGGTAGAGTGTGTGATATAATGGAGAGCGCTGGGTGATATAATCGGGGTAGAGTGTGTGATATAATGGAGAACGCTGGGTGATATAATACGGTAGAGTGTGTGATATAATGGAGAACGCTAGGTGATATAATGGGGTAGAGTGTGTGATATAATGGAGAGCGCTGGGTGATATAATCGGGGTAGAGTGTGTGATATAATGGAGAACGCTGGGTGATATAATGTGGTAGAGTGTGTGATATAATGGAGAACGGTGGGTGATATAAACGGGGTCGAGTGTCTGATATAATGGAGAACGCTGGCTGATATAATGGGGTAGGATGTGTGATATAATGGAGAACGCTGTGTGATATAATGGGGGTAGAGTGTGTGATATAATGGAGAACACTGGGTGATATAATGGGGTAGAGTGTGTGATATAATGGAGAACGGTGGGTGATACAATGGGGTAGTCAGTGTGATATAATGGAGAACGCTGGGTGATATAAAGGGGATTGAGTGTGTGATATAATGGAGAACGCTGGGTGATATAATGGGGTAGAGTGTGTGATATAATGGAGAAGGCTGGGTGATATAATGGGGTAGAGTGTGTGATACAATGGAGAACGCTGGGTGATATAATGGGGTAGAGTGTGTGCTATAATGGAGAACACTGGGTGATATGATGGGGTACAGTGCGTGATATAATGGAGAATGCTGGGTGATATAATGGGATAGAGTGTGTGATATAATGGAGAACGCTGGGTGATATAATGGGGGTAGAGTGTGTGATATAATGGAGAAAGCTGAGTGATATAATGGGGCAGAGTGTGTGATATAATGGAGAACACTGTCTGATATAATGGCGTAGAGTGTGTGATATAATGGGGTTAGAGTGTGTGATACAATGGGGAACGCTGGGTGACATAATGGGTTAGAGTGTGTGATATAATGGGGGTAGTGTGTGTGATATAATGGGGGTAGAGTGTGTGATATAATGGAGAACGCTGGGTGATTTAATGGGGTAGGGTGTGTGATATAATTGGGGTACAGTGTGTGATATAATGGGGTAGAGTGTGTGATATAATGGAGAACGCTGGGTGATATAATACGGTAGAGTGTGTGATATAATGGACAACGCTAGGTGATATAATGGGGTAGAGTGTGTGATATAATGGAGAACGCTGGGGGATATAATGGGTAGCGTGTGTGATATAATGGAGAACGCATGGTGAAATAATGCGGGTAGAGTCTGTGATATAACGGAGAACGCTGGGTGATATAATAGGGTAGGGTGTGTGATATAATGGAGAACGCTAGGTGATATAATGGGGTAGAGTGTGGGATATAATGGAGAACAGTGGGTGATATAATGGTGAAGAGTGTGTGATATAATGGAGAACGCTGGGTGATAGAATGGGGTAGAGATTGTGATATAATGGAGAAGGCTGGGTGATATAATGGGGTAGAGTGTATAATATAATGGAGAACGCTGGGTGATATAATGGGGTAGAGTGTGTGATATAATGGGGGTAGAGTGTGTGATATAATGGGGAACGCCGGGTGATATAATGGGGTAGAGTGTGTGATATAATGGAGAACTCTGGGTGGTATAATGGCGGTAGAGTGTGTGATATAATTGGGGTGGAGTATGTGATATACTGGAGAACGCTAGGTGATATAATGCGGTAGAGTGTGTGATATAATGGGGGTAGTGTGTGTGATATAATGGGGGTAGAGTGTGTGATATATTGGGGTACAGTGTGTGATATAATGGGGTAGAGTGTGTGATATAATGGAGAACGCTGGGTGATATAATACGGTAGAGTGTGTGATATAATGGAGAACGCTAGGTGATATAATGGGGTAGAGTTTGTGATATAATGGAGAACGCTGGGTGATATAATGGGTAGCGTGTGTGATATAATGGAGAACGCTTGGTGAAATAATGCGGGTAGAGTCTGTGATATAACGGAGAACGCTGGGTGATATAATAGGGTAGGGTGTGTGATATAATGGAGAACGCTAGGTGATATAATGGGGTAGAGTGTGGGATATTATGGAGAACAGTGGGTGATATAATGGTGAAGAGTGTGTGATATAATGGAGAACGCTGGGTGATAGAATGGGGTAGAGATTGTGATATAATGGAGAACGCTGGGTGATATAATGGGGTAGAGTGTATAATATAATGGAGAACGCTGGGTGATATAATGGGGTAGAGTGTGTGATATAATGGGGGTAGAGTGTGTGATATAATGGGGAACGCCGGGTGATATAATGGGGTAGAGTGTGTGATATAATGGAGAACTCTGGGTGGTATAATGGCGGTAGAGTGTGTGATATAATTGGGGTGGAGTATGTGATATACTGGAGAACGCTAGGTGATATAATGCGGTAGAGTGTGTGATATAATGGGGGTAGTGTGTGTGATATAATGGGGGTAGAGTGTGTGATATAATGGGGTAGAGTGTGTGATAGAATGGGGTAGAGTGTGTGATATAAAGGAGAACGCTGGGTGATATAATGGGGGTAGATAGTGTGATATAATGGAGAATACTGGGTGGTATAATGGGGGTAGAGTGTGTGATATAATGGGGGTAGAGTGTGTGATATAATCGGCGTGGAGTGTGTGATATAATGGGGTAGAGTGTGTGATATAATGGGGTAGTGTGTGATATCATGGGGTAGAGTGTGTGATATAATGGGGGTAGAGTGTGTGATATTATCGGCGTAGAGTGTGTGATATAATGGGGTAGAGTGTGTGATATAATGGGGTAGTGTGTGATATCATGGGGTAGAGTGTGTGATATAATGGGGGTAGAATGTGTGATTTAATGGAGAACGCTGGGTGATATAATGCGGTAGAGGGTGTGATATAATGGAGAAGGCTGTGTGATATAATGGGGTAGAGTGTGTGATATAATGGAGAAGGCTGTGTGATATAATGGGGTAGAGTGTGTGATATAATGGAGAACGCTGGGTGTTATATTGCGGGTAGAGTCTGTGATATAACGTAGAACGCTGGGTGATATAATATGGTAGAGTGTGTGATATAATGGAGAACTCTGGGTGGTATAATCGGGTAGAGTGTGTGATATAATGGAGGTGAAGTATGTGATATAATGCAGAATGCTGGGTGGTATAATGGGGGTAGAGTGTGTGATATAATGGGGGTAGAGTGTGTGATATAATCGGCGTAGAGTGTGTGATATAATGGGGTAGAGTGTGTGATATAATGGGGTAGTGTGTGATATAATATGGTAGAGTGTGTGATATAATGGAGAACTCTGGGTGGTATAATGGCGGTAGAGTGTGTGATATAATTGAGTTGGAGTATGTGATATTCTGGAGAACGCTAGGTGATATAATGCGGTAGAGTGTGTGATATAATGGGGGTAGTGTGTGTGATATAATAGGGGTAGAGTGTGTGATATAACGGGGTAGAGTGTGTGATAGAATGGGGTAGAGTGTGTGATATAAAGGAGAACGCTGGGTGATATAATGGGGGTAGAAAGTGTGATATAATGGAGAATACTGGGTGGTATATTGGGGGTAGAGTGTGTGATATAATGGAGGTGAAGTATGTGATATAATGGAGAATGCTGGGTGGTATAATGGGGGTAGAGTGTGTGATATAATGGGGGTAGAGTGTGTGATATAATCGGCGTAGAGTGTGTGATATAATGGAGTAGAGTGTGTGATATAATGGGGTAGTGTGTGATATCATGGGGTAGAGTGTGTGATATAATGGGGGTAGAGTCTGTGATTTAATGGAGAACGCTGGGTGATATAATGCGGTAGAGGGTGTGATATAATGGAGAACGCTGGGTGATTTAATGGGGTAGAGTGTGTGATATAATGGAGAACGCTGGGTGATATAATGGGGTAGAGTGTGTGATAAAATGGAGATGGCTGGGTGATATAATGGAGAACGCTGGGTGATATAATGGGGTAGAGTATGTGATATAATGGAGAACGCTTGGTGATATACTGGGGGTACAGTGTGTGATATAATGGAGAATGCTGGGTGATATAATGGGGGTAGTGTGTGATATAATTGGGTGGAGTATGTGATATAATGGAGAACGCTAGGTGATATAATGGTGTAGAGTGTGTGATATAATGGAGAACGCTGGGTGATATAATGTGGTAGAGTGTGTGATATAATGGAGAACGGTGGGTGGTATAATCGGGTAGAGTGTGTGATATAATGGAGGTGAAGTATGTGATATAATGCAGAATGCTGGGTGGTATAATGGGGGTAGAGTGTGTGATATAATGGGGGTAGAGTGTGTGATATAATCGGCGTAGAGTGTGTGATATAATGGGGTAGAGTGTGTGATATAATGGGGTAGTGTGTGATATAATATGGTAGATTGTGTGATATAATGGAGAACTCTGGGTGGTATAATGGCGGTAGAGTGTGTGATATAATTGAGTTGGAGTATGTGATATTCTGGAGAACGCTAGGTGATATAATGCGGTAGAGTGTGTGATATAATGGGGGTAGTGTGTGTGATATAATAGGGGTAGAGTGTGTGATATAACGGGGTAGAGTGTGTGATAGAATGGGGTAGAGTGTGTGATATAAAGGAGAACGCTGGGTGATATAATGGGGGTAGAAAGTGTGATATAATGGAGAATACTGGGTGGTATATTGGGGGTAGAGTGTGTGATATAATGGAGGTGAAGTATGTGATATAATGGAGAATGCTGGGTGGTATAATGGGGGTAGAGTGTGTGATATAATGGGGGTAGAGTGTGTGATATAATCGGCGTAGAGTGTGTGATATAATGGAGTAGAGTGTGTGATATAATGGGGTAGTGTGTGATATCATGGGGTAGAGTGTGTGATATAATGGGGGTAGAGTCTGTGATTTAATGGAGAACGCTGGGTGATATAATGCGGTAGAGGGTGTGATATAATGGAGAACGCTGGGTGATTTAATGGGGTAGAGTGTGTGATATAATGGAGAACGCTGGGTGATATAATGGGGTAGAGTGTGTGATAAAATGGAGATGGCTGGGTGATATAATGGAGAACGCTGGGTGATATAATGGGGTAGAGTATGTGATATAATGGAGAACGCTTGGTGATATACTGGGGGTACAGTGTGTGATATAATGGAGAATGCTGGGTGATATAATGGGGGTAGTGTGAGATATAATTGGGTGGAGTATGTGATATAATGGAGAACGCTAGGTGATATAATGGTGTAGAGTGTGTGATATAATGGAGAACGCTGGGTGATATAATGTGGTAGAGTGTGTGATATAATGGAGAACGGTGGGTGATATAAACGGGGTCGAGTGTCTGATATAATGGAGAACGCTGGCTGATATAATGGGGTAGGATGTGTGATATAATGGAGAACGCTGTGTGATATAATGGGGGTAGAGTGTGTGATATAATGGAGAAAACTGGGTGATATAATGGGGTAGAGTGTGTGATATAATGGAGAACGGTGGGTGATACAATGGGGTAGTCAGTGTGATATAATGGAGAACGCTGGGTGATATAAAGGGGATTGAGTGTGTGATATAATGGAGAACGCTGGGTGATATAATGGGGTAGAGTGTGTGATATAATGGAGAAGGCTGGGTGATATAATGGGGTAGAGTGTGTGATACAATGGAGAACGCTGGGTGATATAATGGGGTAGAGTGTGTGCTATAATGGAGAACACTGGGTGATATGATGGGGTACAGTGCGTGATATAATGGAGAATGCTGGGTGATATAATGGGATAGAGTGTGTGATATAATGGAGAACGCTGGGTGATATAATGGGGGTAGAGTGTGTGATATAATGGAGAAAGCTGAGTGATATAATGGGGCAGAGTGTGTGATATAATGGAGAACACTGTCTGATATAATGGCGTAGAGTGTGTGATATAATGGGGTTAGAGTGTGTGATACAATGGGGAACGCTGGGTGACATAATGGGTTAGAGTGTGTGATATAATGGGGGTAGTGTGTGTGATATAATGGGGGTAGAGTGTGTGATATAATGGAGAACGCTGGGTGATTTAATGGGGTAGGGTGTGTGATATAATTGGGGTACAGTGTGTGATATAATGGGGTAGAGTGTGTGATATAATGGAGAACGCTGGGTGATATAATACGGTAGAGTGTGTGATATAATGGACAACGCTAGGTGATATAATGGGGTAGAGTGTGGGATATTATGGAGAACAGTGGGTGATATAATGGTGAAGAGTGTGTGATATAATGGAGAACGCTGGGTGATAGAATGGGGTAGAGATTGTGATATAATGGAGAACGCTGGGTGATATAATGGGGTAGAGTGTATAATATAATGGAGAACGCTGGGTGATATAATGGGGTAGAGTGTGTGATATAATGGGGGTAGAGTGTGTGATATAATGGGGAACGCCGGGTGATATAATGGGGTAGAGTGTGTGATATAATGGAGAACTCTGGGTGGTATAATGGCGGTAGAGTGTGTGATATAATTGGGGTGGAGTATGTGATATACTGGAGAACGCTAGGTGATATAATGCGGTAGAGTGTGTGATATAATGGGGGTAGTGTGTGTGATATAATGGGGGTAGAGTGTGTGATATAATGGGGTAGAGTGTGTGATAGAATGGGGTAGAGTGTGTGATATAAAGGAGAACGCTGGGTGATATAATGGGGGTAGATAGTGTGATATAATGGAGAATACTGGGTGGTATAATGGGGGTAGAGTGTGTGATATAATGGGGGTAGAGTGTGTGATATAATCGGCGTGGAGTGTGTGATATAATGGGGTAGAGTGTGTGATATAATGGGGTAGTGTGTGATATCATGGGGTAGAGTGTGTGATATAATGGGGGTAGAGTGTGTGATATAATCGGCGTAGAGTGTGTGATATAATGGGGTAGAGTGTGTGATATAATGGGGTAGTGTGTGATATCATGGGGTAGAGTGTGTGATATAATGGGGGTAGAATGTGTGATTTAATGGAGAACGCTGGGTGATATAATGCGGTAGAGGGTGTGATATAATGGAGAAGGCTGTGTGATATAATGGGGTAGAGTGTGTGATATAATGGAGAAGGCTGTGTGATATAATGGGGTAGAGTGTGTGATATAATGGAGAACGCTGGGTGTTATATTGCGGGTAGAGTCTGTGATATAACGTAGAACGCTGGGTGATATAATATGGTAGAGTGTGTGATATAATGGAGAACTCTGGGTGGTATAATCGGGTAGAGTGTGTGATATAATGGAGGTGAAGTATGTGATATAATGCAGAATGCTGGGTGGTATAATGGGGGTAGAGTGTGTGATATAATGGGGGTAGAGTGTGTGATATAATCGGCGTAGAGTGTGTGATATAATGGGGTAGAGTGTGTGATATAATGGGGTAGTGTGTGATATAATATGGTAGAGTGTGTGATATAATGGAGAACTCTGGGTGGTATAATGGCGGTAGAGTGTGTGATATAATTGAGTTGGAGTATGTGATATTCTGGAGAACGCTAGGTGATATAATGCGGTAGAGTGTGTGATATAATGGGGGTAGTGTGTGTGATATAATAGGGGTAGAGTGTGTGATATAACGGGGTAGAGTGTGTGATAGAATGGGGTAGAGTGTGTGATATAAAGGAGAACGCTGGGTGATATAATGGGGGTAGAAAGTGTGATATAATGGAGAATACTGGGTGGTATATTGGGGGTAGAGTGTGTGATATAATGGAGGTGAAGTATGTGATATAATGGAGAATGCTGGGTGGTATAATGGGGGTAGAGTGTGTGATATAATGGGGGTAGAGTGTGTGATATAATCGGCGTAGAGTGTGTGATATAATGGAGTAGAGTGTGTGATATAATGGGGTAGTGTGTGATATCATGGGGTAGAGTGTGTGATATAATGGGGGTAGAGTCTGTGATTTAATGGAGAACGCTGGGTGATATAATGCGGTAGAGGGTGTGATATAATGGAGAACGCTGGGTGATTTAATGGGGTAGAGTGTGTGATATAATGGAGAACGCTGGGTGATATAATGGGGTAGAGTGTGTGATAAAATGGAGATGGCTGGGTGATATAATGGAGAACGCTGGGTGATATAATGGGGTAGAGTATGTGATATAATGGAGAACGCTTGGTGATATACTGGGGGTACAGTGTGTGATATAATGGAGAATGCTGGGTGATATAATGGGGTAGTGTGTGATATAATTGGGTGGAGTATGTGATATAATGGAGAACGCTAGGTGATATAATGGTGTAGAGTGTGTGATATAATGGAGAACGCTGGGTGATATAATGTGGTAGAGTGTGTGATATAATGGAGAACGGTGGGTGGTATAATCGGGTAGAGTGTGTGATATAATGGAGGTGAAGTATGTGATATAATGCAGAATGCTGGGTGGTATAATGGGGGTAGAGTGTGTGATATAATGGGGGTAGAGTGTGTGATATAATCGGCGTAGAGTGTGTGATATAATGGGGTAGAGTGTGTGATATAATGGGGTAGTGTGTGATATAATATGGTAGATTGTGTGATATAATGGAGAACTCTGGGTGGTATAATGGCGGTAGAGTGTGTGATATAATTGAGTTGGAGTATGTGATATTCTGGAGAACGCTAGGTGATATAATGCGGTAGAGTGTGTGATATTATGGGGGTAGTGTGTGTGATATAATAGGGGTAGAGTGTGTGATATAACGGGGTAGAGTGTGTGATAGAATGGGGTAGAGTGTGTGATATAAAGGAGAACGCTGGGTGATATAATGGGGGTAGAAAGTGTGATATAATGGAGAATACTGGGTGGTATATTGGGGGTAGAGTGTGTGATATAATGGAGGTGAAGTATGTGATATAATGGAGAATGCTGGGTGGTATAATGGGGGTAGAGTGTGTGATATAATGGGGGTAGAGTGTGTGATATAATCGGCGTAGAGTGTGTGATATAATGGAGTAGAGTGTGTGATATAATGGGGTAGTGTGTGATATCATGGGGTAGAGTGTGTGATATAATGGGGGTAGAGTCTGTGATTTAATGGAGAACGCTGGGTGATATAATGCGGTAGAGGGTGTGATATAATGGAGAACGCTGGGTGATTTAATGGGGTAGAGTGTGTGATATAATGGAGAACGCTGGGTGATATAATGGGGTAGAGTGTGTGATAAAATGGAGATGGCTGGGTGATATAATGGAGAACGCTGGGTGATATAATGGGGTAGAGTATGTGATATAATGGAGAACGCTTGGTGATATACTGGGGGTACAGTGTGTGATAAAATGGAGAATGCTGGGTGATATAATGGGGGTAGTGTGAGATATAATTGGGTGGAGTATGTGATATAATGGAGAACGCTAGGTGATATAATGGTGTAGAGTGTGTGATATAATGGAGAACGCTGGGTGATATAATGTGGTAGAGTGTGTGATATAATGGAGAACGGTGGGTGATATAAACGGGGTCGAGTGTCTGATATAATGGAGAACGCTGGCTGATATAATGGGGTAGGATGTGTGATATAATGGAGAACGCTGTGTGATATAATGGGGGTAGAGTGTGTGATATAATGGAGAAAACTGGGTGATATAATGGGGTAGAGTGTGTGATATAATGGAGAACGGTGGGTGATACAATGGGGTAGTCAGTGTGATATAATGGAGAACGCTGGGTGATATAAAGGGGATTGAGTGTGTGATATAATGGAGAACGCTGGGTGATATAATGGGGTAGAGTGTGTGATATAATGGAGAAGGCTGGGTGATATAATGGGGTAGAGTGTGTGATACAATGGAGAACGCTGGGTGATATAATGGGGTAGAGTGTGTGCTATAATGGAGAACACTGGGTGATATGATGGGGTACAGTGCGTGATATAATGGAGAATGCTGGGTGATATAATGGGATAGAGTGTGTGATATAATGGAGAACGCTGGGTGATATAATGGGGGTAGAGTGTGTGATATAATGGAGAAAGCTGAGTGATATAATGGGGCAGAGTGTGTGATATAATGGAGAACACTGTCTGATATAATGGCGTAGAGTGTGTGATATAATGGGGTTAGAGTGTGTGATACAATGGGGAACGCTGGGTGACATAATGGGTTAGAGTGTGTGATATAATGGGGGTAGTGTGTGTGATATAATGGGGGTAGAGTGTGTGATATAATGGAGAACGCTGGGTGATTTAATGGGGTAGGGTGTGTGATATAATTGGGGTACAGTGTGTGATATAATGGGGTAGAGTGTGTGATATAATAGAGAACGCTGGGTGATATAATACGGTAGAGTGTGTGATATAATGGACAACGCTAGGTGATATAATGGGGTAGAGTGTGTGATATAATGGAGAACGCTGGGGGATATAATGGGTAGCGTGTGTGATATAATGGAGAACGCATGGTGAAATAATGCGGGTAGAGTCTGTGATATAACGGAGAACGCTGGGTGATATAATAGGGTAGGGTGTGTGATATAATGGAGAACGCTAGGTGATATAATGGGGTAGAGTGTGGGATATAATGGAGAACAGTGGGTGATATAATGGTGAAGAGTGTGTGATATAATGGAGAACGCTGGGTGATAGAATGGGGTAGAGATTGTGATATAATGGGGAAGGCTGGGTGATATAATGGGGTAGAGTGTATAATATAATGGAGAACGCTGGGTGATATAATGGGGTAGAGTGTGTGATATAATGGGGGTAGAGTGTGTGATATAATGGGGAACGCCGGGTGATATAATGGGGTAGAGTGTGTGATATAATGGAGAACTCTGGGTGGTATAATGGCGGTAGAGTGTGTGATATAATTGGGGTGGAGTATGTGATATACTGGAGAACGCTAGGTGATATAATGCGGTAGAGTGTGTGATATAATGGGGGTAGTGTGTGTGATATAATGGGGGTAGAGTGTGTGATATATTGGGGTACAGTGTGTGATATAATGGGGTAGAGTGTGTGATATAATGGAGAACGCTGGGTGATATAATACGGTAGAGTGTGTGATATAATGGAGAACGCTAGGTGATATAATGGGGTAGAGTTTGTGATATAATGGAGAACGCTGGGTGATATAATGGGTAGCGTGTGTGATATAATGGAGAACGCTTGGTGAAATAATGCGGGTAGAGTCTGTGATATAACGGAGAACGCTGGGTGATATAATAGGGTAGGGTGTGTGATATAATGGAGAACGCTAGGTGATATAATGGGGTAGAGTGTGGGATATTATGGAGAACAGTGGGTGATATAATGGTGAAGAGTGTGTGATATAATGGAGAACGCTGGGTGATAGAATGGGGTAGAGATTGTGATATAATGGAGAACGCTGGGTGATATAATGGGGTAGAGTGTATAATATAATGGAGAACGCTGTGTGATATAATGGGGTAGAGTGTGTGATATAATGGGGGTAGAGTGTGTGATATAATGGGGAACGCCGGGTGATATAATGGGGTAGAGTGTGTGATATAATGGAGAAGGCTGGGTGATATAATGGGGTAGAGTGTGTGATATAATGGAGAACGCTGGGTGATATAATCGGGGTAGAGTGTGTGATATAATGGAGAACGCTGGGTGATATAATGTGGTAGAGTGTGTGATATAATGGAGAACGGTGGGTGATACAATGGGGTAGTCAGTGTGATATAATGGAGAACGCTGGGTGATATAAAGGGGATTGAGTGTGTGATATAATGGAGAACGCTGGGTGATATAATGGGGTAGAGTGTGTGATATAATGGAGAAGGCTGGGTGATATAATGGGGTAGAGTGTGTGATACAATGGAGAACGCTGGGTGATATAATGGGGTAGAGTGTGTGCTATAATGGAGAACACTGGGTGATATGATGGGGTACAGTGCGTGATATAATGGAGAATGCTGGGTGATATAATGGGGTAGAGTGTGTGATATAATGGAGAACGCTGGGTGATATAATGGGGGTAGAGTGTGTGATATAATGGAGAAAGCTGAGTGATATAATGGGGCAGAGTGTGTGATATAATGGAGAACACTGGCTGATACAATGGGGTAGAGTGTGTGATATAATGGGGTTAGAGTGTGTGATACAATGGGGAACGCTGGGTGACATAATGCGTTAGAGTGTGTGATATAATGGGGGTAGTGTGTGTGATATAATGGGGGTAGAGTGTGTAATATAATGGAGAACGCTGGGTGATTTAATGGGGTAGGGTGTGTGATATAATTGGGGTACAGAGTGTGATATAATGGGGTAGAGTGTGTGATATAATGGAGAACGCTGGGTGATATAATATGGTAGAGTGTGTGATATAATGGAGAACGCTAGGTGATATAATGGGGTAGAGTGTGTGATATAATGGAGAACGCTGGGTGATATAATGGGGTAGAGTGTGTGATATAATGGGGAACGCCGGGTGATATAATGGGGTAGAGTGTGTGATATAATGGAGAAGGCTGGGTGATATAATGGGGTAGAGTGTGTGATATAATGGAGAACGCTGGGTGATATAATCGGGGTAGAGTGTGTGATATAATGGAGAACGCTGGGTGATATAATGTGGTAGAGTGTGTGATATAATGGAGAACGCTAGGTGATATAATGGGGTAGAGTGTGTGATATAATGGAGAACGCTGGGGGATATAATGGGTAGCGTGTGTGATATAATGGAGAACGCATGGTGAAATAATGCGGGTAGAGTCTGTGATATAACGGAGAACGCTGGGTGATATAATAGGGTAGGGTGTGTGATATAATGGAGAACGCTAGGTGATATAATGGGGTAGAGTGTGGGATATAATGGAGAACAGTGGGTGATATAATGGTGAAGAGTGTGTGATATAATGGAGAACGCTGGGTGATAGAATGGGGTAGAGATTGTGATATAATGGAGAAGGCTGGGTGATATAATGGGGTAGAGTGTATAATATAATGGAGAACGCTGGGTGATATAATGGGGTAGAGTGTGTGATATAATGGGGGTAGAGTGTGTGATATAATGGGGAACGCCGGGTGATATAATGGGGTAGAGTGTGTGATATAATGGAGAACTCTGGGTGGTATAATGGCGGTAGAGTGTGTGATATAATTGGGGTGGAGTATGTGATATACTGGAGAACGCTAGGTGATATAATGCGGTAGAGTGTGTGATATAATGGGGGTAGTGTGTGTGATATAATGGGGGTAGAGTGTGTGATATATTGGGGTACAGTGTGTGATATAATGGGGTAGAGTGTGTGATATAATGGAGAACGCTGGGTGATATAATACGGTAGAGTGTGTGATATAATGGAGAACGCTAGGTGATATAATGGGGTAGAGTTTGTGATATAATGGAGAACGCTGGGTGATATAATGGGTAGCGTGTGTGATATAATGGAGAACGCTTGGTGAAATAATGCGGGTAGAGTCTGTGATATAACGGAGAACGCTGGGTGATATAATAGGGTAGGGTGTGTGATATAATGGAGAACGCTAGGTGATATAATGGGGTAGAGTGTGGGATATTATGGAGAACAGTGGGTGATATAATGGTGAAGAGTGTGTGATATAATGGAGAACGCTGGGTGATAGAATGGGGTAGAGATTGTGATATAATGGAGAACGCTGGGTGATATAATGGGGTAGAGTGTATAATATAATGGAGATCGCTGGGTGATATAATGGGGTAGAGTGTGTGATATAATGGGGGTAGAGTGTGTGATATAATGGGGAACGCCGGGTGATATAATGGGGTAGAGTGTGTGATATAATGGAGAAGGCTGGGTGATATAATGGGGTAGAGTGTGTGATATAATGGAGAACGCTGGGTGATATAATCGGGGTAGAGTGTGTGATATAATGGAGAACGCTGGGTGATATAATGTGGTAGAGTGTGTGATATAATGGAGAACGGTGGGTGATACAATGGGGTAGTCAGTGTGATATAATGGAGAACGCTGGGTGATATAAAGGGGATTGAGTGTGTGATATAATGGAGAACGCTGGGTGATATAATGGGGTAGAGTGTGTGATATAATGGAGAAGGCTGGGTGATATAATGGGGTAGAGTGTGTGATACAATGGAGAACGCTGGGTGATATAATGGGGTAGAGTGTGTGCTATAATGGAGAACACTGGGTGATATGATGGGGTACAGTGCGTGATATAATGGAGAATGCTGGGTGATATAATGGGGTAGAGTGTGTGATATAATGGAGAACGCTGGGTGATATAATGGGGGTAGAGTGTGTGATATAATGGAGAAAGCTGAGTGATATAATGGGGCAGAGTGTGTGATATAATGGAGAACACTGGCTGATACAATGGGGTAGAGTGTGTGATATAATGTGGTTAGAGTGTGTGATACAATGGGGAACGCTGGGTGACATAATGCGTTAGAGTGTGTGATATAATGGGGGTAGTGTGTGTGATATAATGGGGGTAGAGTGTGTAATATAATGGAGAACGCTGGGTGATTTAATGGGGTAGGGTGTGTGATATAATTGGGGTACAGTGTGTGATATAATGGGGTAGAGTGTGTGATATAATGGAGAACGCTGGGTGATATAATATGGTAGAGTTTGTGATATAATGGAGAACGCTAGGTGATATAATGGGGTAGAGTGTGTGATATAATGGAGAACGCTGGGTGATATAATGTGTAGCGTGTGTGATATAATGGAGAACGCTAGGTGATATAATGGGGTAGAGTGTGTGATATAATGGGGAACGCCGGGTGATATAATGGGGTAGAGTGTGTGATATAATGGAGAAGGCTGGGTGATATAATGGGGTAGAGTGTGTGATATAATGGAGAACGCTGGGTGATATAATCGGGGTAGAGTGTGTGATATAATGGAGAACGCTGGGTGATATAATGTGGTAGAGTGTGTGATATAATGGAGAACGGTGGGTGATACAATGGGGTAGTCAGTGTGATATAATGGAGAACGCTGGGTGATATAAAGGGGATTGAGTGTGTGATATAATGGAGAACGCTGGGTGATATAATGGGGTAGAGTGTGTGATATAATGGAGAAGGCTGGGTGATATAATGGGGTAGAGTGTGTGATACAATGGAGAACGCTGGGTGATATAATGGGGTAGAGTGTGTGCTATAATGGAGAACACTGGGTGATATGATGGGGTACAGTGCGTGATATAATGGAGAATGCTGGGTGATATAATGGGGTAGAGTGTGTGATATAATGGAGAACGCTGGGTGATATAATGGGGGTAGAGTGTGTGATATAATGGAGAAAGCTGAGTGATATAATGGGGCAGAGTGTGTGATATAATGGAGAACACTGGCTGATACAATGGGGTAGAGTGTGTGATATAATGGGGTTAGAGTGTGTGATACAATGGGGAACGCTGGGTGACATAATGCGTTAGAGTGTGTGATATAATGGGGGTAGTGTGTGTGATATAATGGGGGTAGAGTGTGTAATATAATGGAGAACGCTGGGTGATTTAATGGGGTAGGGTGTGTGATATAATTGGGGTACAGTGTGTGATATAATGGGGTAGAGTGTGTGATATAATGGAGAACGCTAGGTGATATAATGGGGTAGAGTGTGTGATATAATGGAGAACGCTAGGTGATATAATGGGGTAGAGTGTGTGATATAATGGAGAACGCTGGGTGATATAATGTGTAGCGTGTGTGATATAATGGAGAACGCTAGGTGATATAATGGGGTAGAGTGTGGGATATAATGGAGAACAGTGGGTGATATAATGGTGTAGAGTGTGTGATATAATGGAGAACGCTGGGTGATAGAATGGGGTAGAGATTGTGATATAATGGAGAACGCTGGGTGATATAATGGGGGTAGAGTGTGTGATATAATGGAGAAGGCTGTGTGATATAATGGAGTAGAGTGTGTGATATAATGGAGAACGCTGGGTGTTATATTGCGGGTAGAGTCTGTGATATAACGTAGAACGCTGGTTGATATAATATGGTAGAGTGTGTGATATAATGGAGAACTCTGGGTGGTATAATGGCGGTAGAGTGTGTGATATAATTGAAGTGGAGTATGTGATATACTGGAGAACGCTAGGTGATATAATGCGGTAGAGTGTGTGATATAATGGGGGTAGTGTGTGTGATATAATGGGGGTAGAGTGTGTGATATAATGGGGTAGAGTGTGTGATATAATGGGTGAGGAGTATGTGATATAATGGAGAACGCTACGTGATATAATGGGGTTGAGTGTGTGATATAATGGGGGTAGAGTGTGTGATTTAATGGAGAACGCTGGGTGATATAATGCGGTAGAGGGTGTGATATAATGGAGAAGGCTGTGTGATATAATGGGGTAGAGTGTGTGATATAATGGAGAAGGCTGTGTGATATAATGGGGTAGAGTGTGTGATATAATGGAGAACGCTGGGTGTTATATTGCGGGTAGAGTCTGTGATATAACGTAGAACGCTGGGTGATATAATATGGTAGAGTGTGTGATATAATGGAGAACTCTGGGTGGTATAATCGGGTAGAGTGTGTGATATAATGGAGGTGAAGTATGTGATATAATGCAGAATGCTGGGTGGTATAATGGGGGTAGAGTGTGTGATATAATGGGGGTAGAGTGTGTGATATAATCGGCGTAGAGTGTGTCATATAATGGGGTAGATTGTGTGATATAATGGGGTAGTGTGTGATATAATATGGTAGAGTGTGTGATATAATGGAGAACTCTGGGTGGTATAATGGCGGTAGAGTGTGCGATATAATTGAGTTGGAGTATGTGATATTCTGGAGAACGCTAGGTGATATAATGCGGTAGAGTGTGTGATATAATGGGGGTAGTGTGTGTGATATAATAGGGGTAGAGTGTGTGATATAACGGGGTAGACTGTGTGATAGAATGGGGTAGAGTGTGTGATATAAAGGAGAAGGCTGGGTGATATAATGGGGGTAGAAAGTGTGATATAATGGAGAATACTGGGTGGTATATTGGGGGTAGAGTGTGTGATATAATGGAGGTGAAGTATGTGATATAATGTAGAATGCTGGGTGGTATAATGGGGGTAGAGTGTGTGATATAATGGGGGTAGAGTGTGTGATATAATCGGCGTAGAGTGTGTGATATAATGGAGTAGAGTGTGTGATATAATGGGGTAGTGTGTGATATCATGGGGTAGAGTGTGTGATATAATGGGGGTAGAGTCTGTGATTTAATGGAGAACGCTGGGTGATATAATGCGGTAGAGGGTGTGATATAATGGAGAACGCTGGGTGATATAATGGGGTAGAGTGCGTGATATAATGGAGAACGCTGGGTGATATAATGGGGTAGAGTGTGTGATAAAATGGAGATGGCTGGGTGATATAATGGAGAACGCTGGGTGATATAATGGGGTAGAGTATGTGATATAATGGAGAACGCTTGGTGATATACTGGGGGTACAGTGTGTGATATAATGGAGAATGCTGGGTGATATAATGGGGGTAGTGTGTGATATAATTGGGTGGAGTATGTGATATAATGGAGAACGCTAGGTGATATAATGGGGTAGAGTGTGTGATATAATGGAGAACGCTGGGTGATATAATCGGGGTAGAGTGTGTGATATAATGGAGAACGCTGGGTGATATAATGTGGTAGAGTGTGTGATATAATGGAGAACGGTGGGTGATACAATGGGGTAGTCAGTGTGATATAATGGAGAACGCTGGGTGATATAAAGGGGATTGAGTGTGTGATACAATGGAGAACGCTGGGTGATATAATGGGGTAGAGTGTGTGATATAATGGAGAAGGCTGGGTGATATAATGGGGTAGAGTGTGTGATACAATGGAGAACGCTGGGTGATATAATGGGGTAGAGTGTGTGCTATAATGGAGAACACTGGGTGATATGTTGGGGTACAGTGCGTGATATAATGGAGAATGCTGGGTGATATAATGGGGTAGAGTGTGTGATATAATGGAGAACGCTGGGTGATATAATGGGGGTAGAGTGTGTGATATAATGGAGAAAGCTGAGTGATCTAATGGGGCAGAGTGTGTGATATAATGGAGAACACTGGCTGATACAATGGGGTAGAGTCTGTGATATAATGGGGTTAGAGTGTGTGATACAATGGGGAACGCTGGGTGACATAATGCGTTAGAGTGTGTGATATAATGGGGGTAGTGTGTGTGATATAATGGGGGTAGAGTGTGTAATATAATGGAGAACGCTGGGTGATTTAATGGGGTAGGGTGTGTGATATAATTGGGGTACAGTGTGTGATATAATGGGGTAGAGTGTGTGATATAATGGAGAACGCTGGGTGATATAATATGGTAGAGTGTGTGATATAATGGAGAACGCTAGGTGATATAATGGGGTAGAGTGTGTGATATAATGGAGAACGCTGGGTGATATAATGTGTAGCGTGTGTGATATAATGGAGAACGCTAGGTGATATAATGGGGTAGAGTGTGGGATATAATGGAGAACAGTGGGTGATATAATGGTGTAGAGTGTGTGATATAATGGAGAACGCTGGGTGATAGAATGGGGTAGAGATTGTGATATAATGGAGAACGCTGGGTGATATAATGGGGGTAGAGTGTGTGATATAATGGAGAAGGCTGTGTGATATAATGGAGTAGAGTGTGTGATATAATGGAGAACGCTGGGTGTTATATTGCGGGTAGAGTCTGTGATATAACGTAGAACGCTGGTTGATATAATATGGTAGAGTGTGTGATATAATGGAGAACTCTGGGTGGTATAATGGCGGTAGAGTGTGTGATATAATTGAAGTGGAGTATGTGATATACTGGAGAACGCGAGGTGATATAATGCGGTAGAGTGTGTGATATAATGGGGGTAGTGTGTGTGATATAATGGGGGTAGAGTGTGTGATATAATGGGGTAGAGTGTGTGATATAATGGGGGAGGAGTATGTGATATAATGGAGAACGCTACGTGATATAATGGGGTAGAGTGTGTGATATAATGGGGGTAGAGTGTGTGATATAATGGAGAACGCTGGGTGATATAATGCGGTAGAGGGTGTGATATAATGGAGAACGCTAGGTGATATAATGGGGTAGAGTGTATGATATAATGGAGAACACTGTGTGATATAATGGGGTAGAGTGTGTGATATAATGGGGAACGCTGGGTGATATAATGGGGGTAGAGTGTGTGATATAATGGAGAACGCTGGGTGATATAATGCGGTAGAGGGTGTAATATAATGGAGAACGCTTGGTGATATAATTGGGTAGAGTGTGTGATATAATGGAGAACGCTGGGTGATATAATGGGTAGCGTGTGTGATATAATGGAGAATGCTGTGTGATATAATGGGGTAGAGTGTGTGATATAATGGAGAACGCTGGGTGTTATATTGCGGGTAGAGTCTGTGATATAACGTAGAACGCTGGGTGATATAATATGGTAGGGTGTGTGATATAATGGGGGTAGAGTGTGTGATATAATGGAGAAAGCTGGGTGATATAATGGGGTAGAGTGTGTGATATAATGGAAACGCTGGGTGATACAATGGGGTAGAGTGTGTGATATAATTGAGAACGCTGGGTGATATAATGGGTAGCGTGTGTGATATAATGGAGAACTCTAGACGATTTAATGGGGTAGAGTGTGTGAGATAATGGGGTAGAGTGTGTGATATAATGGAGAACGCTGGGTGATATAATGCGGTAGAGGGTGTGATATAATGGAGAATGCTGGGTGATATAATGTGTAGCGTGTGTGATATAATGGAGAACGCTAGGTGATATAATGGGGTAGAGTGTGGGATATAATGGAGAACAGTGGGTGATATAATGGTGTAGAGTGTGTGATATAATGGAGAACGCTGGGTGATAGAATGGGGTAGAGATTGTGATATAATGGAGAACGCTGGGTGATATAATGGGGGTAGAGTGTGTGATATAATGGAGAAGGCTGTGTGATATAATGGAGTAGAGTGTGTGATATAATGGAGAACGCTGGGTGTTATATTGCGGGTAGAGTCTGTGATATAACGTAGAACGCTGGTTGATATAATATGGTAGAGTGTGTGATATAATGGAGAACTCTGGGTGGTATAATGGCGGTAGAGTGTGTGATATAATTGAAGTGGAGTATGTGATATACTGGAGAACGCTAGGTGATATAATGCGGTAGAGTGTGTGATATAATGGGGGTAGTGTGTGTGATATAATGGGGGTAGAGTGTGTGATATAATGGGGTAGAGTGTGTGATATAATGGGGGGGAGTATGTGATATAATGGAGAACGCTACGTGATATAATGGGGTAGAGTGTGTGATATAATGGGGGTAGAGTGTGTGATATAATGGGGTAGAGTGTGTGATATAATGGGGGTAGAGTGTGTGATATAATGGAGAACGCTGGGTGATATAATGCGGTAGAGGGTGTGATATAATGGAGAACGCTAGGTGATATAATGGGGTAGAGTGTATGATATAATGGAGAACACTGTGTGATATAATGGGGTAGAGTGTGTGATATAATGGGGAACGCTGGGTGATATAATGGGGGTAGAGTGTGTGATATAATGGAGAACGCTGGGTGATATAATGCGGTAGAGGGTGTAATATAATGGAGAACGCTTGGTGATATAATTGGGTAGAGTGTGTGATATAATGGAGAACGCTGGGTGATATAATGGGTAGCGTGTGTGATATAATGGAGAATGCTGTGTGATATAATGGGGTAGAGTGTGTGATATAATGGAGAACGCTGGGTGTTATATTGCGGGTAGAGTCTGTGATATAACGTAGAACGCTGGGTGATATAATATGGTAGGGTGTGTGATATAATGGGGGTAGAGTGTGTGATATAATGGAGAAAGCTGGGTGATATAATGGGGTAGAGTGTGTGATATAATGGAAACGCTGGGTGATACAATGGGGTAGAGTGTGTGATATAATTGAGAACGCTGGGTGATATAATGGGTAGCGTGTGTGATATAATGGAGAACTCTAGGCGATTTAATGGGGTAGAGTGTGTGATATAATGGGGGTAGAGTGTGTTATATAATGGGGTAGAGTGTGTGATATAATGGGGGAGGAGTATGTGATATAATGGAGAACGCTATGTGATATAATGGGGTAGAGTGTGTGAGATAATGGGGTAGAGTGTGTGATATAATGGAGAACGCTGGGTGATATAATGCGGTAGAGGGTGTGATATAATGGAGAATGCTAGGTGATATAATGGGGTAGAGTGTGTGATATGGAGAACGCTGGGTGATATAATGGGGTAGAGTGTGTGATATAATGGAGAACGCTGGGTGATATAATGGGTAGCGTGTGTGATATAATGGATAATGCTGTGTGATATAATGAGGGTAGAGTGTGTGGTATAATGGAGAAGGCTGGGTGATATAATGGGGTAGAGTGTGTGATACAATGGAGAACGCTGGGTGATATAATGGGGTACAGTGCGTGATATAATGGAGAATGCTGGGTGATATAATGGGGTAGAGTGTGTGATATAATGGAGAACGCTGGGTGATATAATGGGGGTAGAGTGTGTGATATAATGGAGAAAGCTGAGTGATATAATGGGGCAAAGTGTGTGATATAATGGAGAACACTGGGTGACATAATGGGTTAGAGTGTGTGATATAATGGGGGTAGTGTGTGTGATATAATGGGGGTAGAGTGTGTGATATAATGGAGAACGCTGGGTGATTTAATGGGGTAGGGTGTGTGATATAATTGGGGTACAGTGTGTGTTATAATGGGGTAGAGTGTGTGAGATAATGGGGGTAGAGTGTGTGATATAATGGAGAACGCTGGGTGATATAATGCGGTAGAGGGTGTGATATAATGGAGAACGCTAGGTCATATAATGGGGTAGAGTGTGTGATATAATGGAGAACGCTGGGTGATATAATCCGGTAGAGGGTGTGATATAATGGAGAACGCTAGGTCATATAATGGGGTAGAGTGTGTGATATAATGGAGAACGCTGGGTGATATAATGGGTAGCGTGTGTGATATAATGCAGAATGCTGTGTGATATAATGAGGGTAGAGTGTGTGATATAATGGAGAAGGCTGGGTGATATAATGGGGTAGAGTGTGTGATACAATGTAGAACGCTGGGTGATATAATGGGGTACAGTGCGTGATATAATGGAGAATGCTGGGTGATATAATGGGGTAGAGTGTGTGATATAATGGAGAACGCTGGGTGATATAATGGGGGTAGAGTGTGTGATATAATGGAGAAAGCTGAGTGATATAATGGGGTAGAGTGTGTGATATAATGGGGGTAGAGTGTGTGATATAATGGAGAACGCTGGGTGATTTAATGGGGTAGGGTGTGTGATATAATTGGGGTACAGTGTGTGATATAATGGGGTAGAGTGTGTTAGATAATGGGGGTAGAGTGTGTGATATAATGGAGAACGCTGGGTGATATAATGCGGTAGAGGGTGTGATATAATGGAGAACGCTAGGTCATATAATGGGGTAGAGTGTGTGATATAATGGGGGTAGAGTGTGTGATATAATGGAGAACGCTGGGTGATATAATGCGGTAGAGGGTGTGATATAATGGAGAACGCTAGGTCATATAATGGGGTAGAGTGTGTGATATAATGGAGAACGCTGGGTGATATAATGGGTAGCGTGTGTGATATAATGCAGAATGCTGTGTGATATAATGAGGGTAGAGTGTGTGATATAATGGAGAAGGCTGGGTGATATAATGGGGTAGAGTGTGTGATACAATGTAGAACGCTGGGTGATATAATGGGGTACAGTGCGTGATATAATGGAGAATGCTGGGTGATATAATGGGGTAGAGTGTGTGATATAATGGAGAACGCTGGGTGATATAATGGGGGTAGAGTGTGTGATATAATGGAGAAAGCTGAGTGATATAATGGGGTAGAGTGTGTGATATAATGGGGGTAGAGTGTGTGATATAATGGAGAACGCTGGGTGATTTAATGGGGTAGGGTGTGTGATATAATTGGGGTACAGTGTGTGATATAATGGGGTAGAGTGTGTGAGATAATGGGGGTAGAGTGTGTGATATAATGGAGAACGCTGGGTGATATAATGCGGTAGAGGGTGTGATATAATGGAGAACGCTAGGTCATATAATGGGGTAGAGTGTGTGATATAATGGGGGTAGAGTGTGTGATATAATGGAGAACGCTGGGTGATATAATGCGGTAGAGGGTGTGATATAATGGAGAACGCTAGGTCATATAATGGGGTAGAGTGTGTGATATAATGGAGAACGCTGGGTGATATAATGGGTAGCGTCTGTCATATAATGCAGAATGCTGTGTGATATAATGAGGGTAGAGTGTGTGATATAATGGAGAAGTCTGGGTGATATAATGGGGTAGAGTGTGTGATACAATGTAGAACGCTGGGTGATATAATGGGGTACAGTGCGTGATATAATGGAGAATGCTGGGTGATATAATGGGGTAGAGTGTGTGATATAATGGAGAACGCTGGGTGATATAATGGGGGTAGAGTGTGTGATATAATGGAGAAAGCTGAGTGATATAATGGGGTAGAGTGTGTGATATAATGGAGAACACTGGGTGACAAAATGGGTTAGAGTGTGTGATATAATGGGGGTAGTGTGTGTGATATAATGGGGTAGAGTGTGTGATATAATGGAGAACGCTGGGTGATTTAATGTGGTAGGGTGTGTGATATAATTGGGGTACAGTGTGTGATATAATGGGGTAGCGTGTGTGATATAATGGAGAACGCTGGGTGATATAATACGGTAGAGTGTGTGATATAATGGAGAACGCTAGGTGATATAATGGGGTAGAGTGTGTGATATAATGGAGAACGCTGTGTGATATAATGGGTAGCGTGTGTGATATAATGGAGAACGCTTGGTGAAATAATGCGGGTAGAGTCTGTGATATAACGGAGAACGCTGGGTGATATAATAGGGTAGGGTGTGTGATATAATGGAGAACGCTAGGTGATATAATGGGGTAGAGTGTGGGATATAATGGAGAACAGTTGGTGATATAATGGTGTAGAGTGTGTGATATAATGGAGAACGCTGGGTGATAGAATGGGGTAGAGATTGTGATATAATGGAGAACGCTGGGTGATATAATGAGGTAGAGTGTGTGATATAATGGAGAATACTGTTTGATATAATGGGGTAGAGAGTGTGATATAATGGGGGTAGAGTGTGTGATATAATGGGGAACGCCGGGTGATATAATGGGGTAGAGTGTGTGATATAATGGAGAACTCTGGGTGGTATAATGGCGGTAGAGTGTGTGATATAATTGGGGTGGAGTATGTGATATACTGGAGAACGCTAGGTGATATAATGCGGTAGAGTGTGTGATATAATGGGGGTAGTGTGTGTGATATAATGGGGGTATAGTGTGTGATATAATGGGGTAGAGTGTGTGATAGAATGGGGTAGAGTGTGTGATATAAAGGAGAACGCTGGGTGATATAATGGGGGTAGATAGTGTGATATAATGGAGAATACTGGGTGGTATAATGGGGGTAGAGTGTGTGATATAATGGAGGTGAAGTATGTGATATAATGCAGAATGCTGGGTGGTATAATGGGGGTAGAGTGTGAGATATAATTGGGGTAGAGTGTGTGATATAATCGGCGTAGAGTGTGTGATATAATGGGGTAGAGTGTGTGATATAATGGGGTAGTGTGTGATATCATGGGGTAGAGTGTGTGATATAATGGGGGTAGAGTGTGTGATTTAATGGAGAACGCTGGGTGATATAATGCGGTAGAGGGTGTGATATAATGGAGAAGGCTGTGTGATATAATGGGGTAGAGTGTGTGATATAATGGAGAACGCTGGGTGTTATATTGCGGGTAGAGTCTGTGATATAATTGGGGTGGAGTATGTGATATACTGGAGAACGCTAGGTGATATAATGCGGTAAAGTGTGTGATATAATGGGGGTAGTGTGTGTGATAGAATGGGGTAGAGTGTGTGATATAAAGGAGAACGCTGGGTGATATAATGGGGGTAGATAGTGTGATATAATGGAGAATACTGGGTGGTATAATGGGGGTAGAGTGTGTGATATAATGGAGGTGAAGTATGTGATATAATGCAGAATGCTGGGTGGTATAATGGGGGTAGAGTGTGAGATATAATGGGGGTAGAGTGTGTGATATAATCGGCGTAGAGTGTGTGATATAATGGGGTAGAGTGTGTGATATAATGGGGTAGTGTGTGATATCATGGGGTAGAGTGTGTGATATAATGGGGGTAGAGTGTGTGATTTAATGGAGAACGCTGGGTGATATAATGCGGTAGAGGGTGTGATATAATGGAGAAGGCTGTGTGATATAATGGGGTAGAGTGTGTGATATAATGGAGAACGCTGGGTGTTATATTGCGGGTAGAGTCTGTGATATAATTGGGGTGGAGTATGTGATATACTGGAGAACGCTAGGTGATATAATGCGGTAAAGTGTGTGATATAATGGGGGTAGTGTGTGTGATATAATGGGGGTAGAGTGTGTGATATAATGGGGTAGAGTGTGTGATAGTATGGGGTAGAGTGTGTGATATAAAGGAGAACGCTGGGTGATATATTGGGGGTAGATAGTTTGATATAATGGAGAATACTGGGTGGTATAATGGGGGTAGAGTGTGTGATATAATGGAGGTGAAGTATGTGATATAATGCAGAATGCTGGGTGGTATAATGGGGGTAGAGTGTGTGATATAATGGGGGTAGAGTGTGTGATATAATCGGCGTAGAGTGTGTGATATAATGGGGTAGAGTGTGTGATATAATGGGGTAGTGTGTGATATCATGGGGTAGAGTGTGTGATATAATGGGGGTAGAGTGTGTGATTTAATGGAGAACGCTGGGTGATATAATGCAGTAGAGGGTGTGATATAATGGAGAACGCTGGGTGATATAACGGGGTAGAGTGTGTGATATAATGGAGAACGCTGGGTGATATGATGGGGTACAGTGCGTGATATAATAGAGAACGCTGGGTGATATAATGGGGTAGAGTGTGTGATATAAAGGAGAACGCTGTGTGATATAATGGGGGTAGAGTGTGTGATATAATGGAGAAAGCTGGGTGATATAATGGGGTAGAGTGTGTGATATAATGGGGGTAGAGTGTGTAATATAATGGATAACACTGTGTGATATAATGGGGTAGAGTGTGTGATATAATGGGGAACGCTGGGTGATATAATGGGGGTAGTGTCTGTGATATAATGGAGAACGCTGGGTGATATAATGCGGTAGAGGGTGTAATATAATGGAGAACACTTGGTGAAATAATTGGGTAGAGTGTGTGATATAATGGAGAACGCTGGGTGATATAATGGGTAGCGTGTGTGATATAATGGAGAATGCTGTGTGATATAATGGGGGTAGAGTGTGTGATATAATGGAGAAGGCTGTGTGATATAATGGGGTAGAGTGTGTGATATAATGGAGAACGCTGGTTGTTATATTGCGGGTAGAGTCTGTGATATAACGTAGAACGCTGGGTGATATAATATGGTAGAGTGTGTGATATAATGGAGAACTCTGGGTGGTATAATGGCGGTAGAGTCTGTGATATAATTGAGGTGGAGTATGTGATATTCTGGAGAACGCTAGGTGATATAATGCGGTAGTGTGTGTGATATAATGGGGGTAGTGTGTGTGATATAATGGGGGTAGAGTGTGTGATATAATGGGGTAGAGTGTGTGATAGAATGGGGTAGAGTGTGTGATATAAAGGAGAACGCTGGGTGATATAATGGGGGTAGATAGTGTGATATAATGGAGAATACTGGGTGGTATATTGGGGGTAGAGTGTGTGATATAATGGAGGTGAAGTATGTGATATAATGGAGAATGCTGGGTGCTATAATGGGGGTAGAGTGTCTGATATAATGGGGGTAGAGTGTGTGATATAATCGGCGTAGAGTGTGTGATATAATGGGGTAGAGTGTGTGATATAATGGGGTAGTGTGTGATATCATGGGGTAGAGTGTGTGATATAATGGGGGTAGAGTGTGTGATTTAATGGAGAACGCTGGGTGATATAATGCGGTAGAGGGTGTGATATAATGGAGAAGGCTGTGTGATATAATGGGGTAGAGTGTGTGATATAATGGAGAACGCTGGGTGTTATATTGCGGGTAGAGTCTGTGATATAATTGGGGTGGAGTATGTGATATACTGGAGAACGCTAGGTGATATAATGCGGTAAAGTGTGTGATATAATGGGGGTAGTGTGTGTGATATAATGGGGGTAGAGTGTGTGATATAATGGGGTAGAGTGTGTGATAGTATGGGGTAGAGTGTGTGATATAAAGGAGAACGCTGGGTGATATATTGGGGGTAGATAGTTTGATATAATGGAGAATACTGGGTGGTATAATGGGGGTAGAGTGTGTGATATAATGGAGGTGAAGTATGTGATATAATGCAGAATGCTGGGTGGTATAATGGGGGTAGAGTGTGTGATATAATGGGGGTAGAGTGTGTGATATAATCGGCGTAGAGTGTGTGATATAATGGGGTAGAGTGTGTGATATAATGGGGTAGTGTGTGATATCATGGGGTAGAGTGTGTGATATAATGGGGGTAGAGTGTGTGATTTAATGGAGAACGCTGGGTGATATAATGCAGTAGAGGGTGTGATATAATGGAGAACGCTGGGTGATATAACGGGGTAGAGTGTGTGATATAATGGAGAACGCTGGGTGATATGATGGGGTACAGTGCGTGATATAATAGAGAACGCTGGGTGATATAATGGGGTAGAGTGTGTGATATAAAGGAGAACGCTGTGTGATATAATGGGGGTAGAGTGTGTGATATAATGGAGAAAGCTGGGTGATATAATGGGGTAGAGTGTGTGATATAATGGGGGTAGAGTGTGTAATATAATGGATAACACTGTGTGATATAATGGGGTAGAGTGTGTGATATAATGGGGAACGCTGGGTGATATAATGGGGGTAGTGTCTGTGATATAATGGAGAACGCTGGGTGATATAATGCGGTAGAGGGTGTAATATAATGGAGAACACTTGGTGAAATAATTGGGTAGAGTGTGTGATATAATGGAGAACGCTGGGTGATATAATGGGTAGCGTGTGTGATATAATGGAGAATGCTGTGTGATATAATGGGGGTAGAGTGTGTGATATAATGGAGAAGGCTGTGTGATATAATGGGGTAGAGTGTGTGATATAATGGAGAACGCTGGTTGTTATATTGCGGGTAGAGTCTGTGATATAACGTAGAACGCTGGGTGATATAATATGGTAGAGTGTGTGATATAATGGAGAACTCTGGGTGGTATAATGGCGGTAGAGTCTGTGATATAATTGAGGTGGAGTATGTGATATTCTGGAGAACGCTAGGTGATATAATGCGGTAGTGTGTGTGATATAATGGGGGTAGTGTGTGTGATATAATGGGGGTAGAGTGTGTGATATAATGGGGTAGAGTGTGTGATAGAATGGGGTAGAGTGTGTGATATAAAGGAGAACGCTGGGTGATATAATGGGGGTAGATAGTGTGATATAATGGAGAATACTGGGTGGTATATTGGGGGTAGAGTGTGTGATATAATGGAGGTGAAGTATGTGATATAATGGAGAATGCTGGGTGCTATAATGGGGGTAGAGTGTCTGATATAATGGGGGTAGAGTGTGTGATATAATCGGCGTAGAGTGTGTGATATAATGGGGTAGAGTGTGTGATATAATGGGGTAGTGTGTGATATCATGGGGTAGAGTGTGTGATATAATGGGGGTAGAGTGTGTGATTTAATGGAGAACGCTGGGTGATATAATGCGGTAGAGGGTGTGATATAATGGAGAAGGCTGTGTGATATAATGGGGTAGAGTGTGTGATATAATGGAGAACGCTGGGTGTTATATTGCGGGTAGAGTCTGTGATATAATTGGGGTGGACGCTAGGTGATATAATGCGGTAAAGTGTGTGATATAATGGGGGTAGTGTGTGTGATATAATGGGGGTAGAGTGTGTGATATAATGGGGTAGAGTGTGTGATAGTATGGGGTAGAGTGTGTGATATAAAGGAGAACGCTGGGTGATATATTGGGGGTAGATAGTTTGATATAATGGAGAATACTGGGTGGTATAATGGGGGTAGAGTGTGTGATATAATGGAGGTGAAGTATGTGATATAATGCAGAATGCTGGGTGGTATAATGGGGGTAGAGTGTGTGATATAATGGGGGTAGAGTGTGTGATATAATCGGCGTAGAGTGTGTGATATAATGGGTAGAGTGTGTGATATAATGGGGTAGTGTGTGATATCATGGGGTAGAGTGTGTGATATAATGGGGGTAGAGTGTGTGATTTAATGGAGAACGCTGGGTGATATAATGCAGTAGAGGGTGTGATATAATGGAGAACGCTGGGTGATATAACGGGGTAGAGTGTGTGATATAATGGAGAACGCTGGGTGATATGATGGGGTACAGTGCGTGATATAATAGAGAACGCTGGGTGATATAATGGGGTAGAGTGTGTGATATAAAGGAGAACGCTGTGTGATATAATGGGGGTAGAGTGTGTGATATAATGGAGAAAGCTGGGTGATATAATGGGGTAGAGTGTGTGATATAATGGGGGTAGAGTGTGTAATATAATGGATAACACTGTGTGATATAATGGGGTAGAGTGTGTGATATAATGGGGAACGCTGGGTGATATAATGGGGGTAGTGTCTGTGATATAATGGAGAACGCTGGGTGATATAATGCGGTAGAGGGTGTAATATAATGGAGAACACTTGGTGAAATAATTGGGTAGAGTGTGTGATATAATGGAGAACGCTGGGTGATATAATGGGTAGCGTGTGTGATATAATGGAGAATGCTGTGTGATATAATGGGGGTAGAGTGTGTGATATAATGGAGAAGGCTGTGTGATATAATGGGGTAGAGTGTGTGATATAATGGAGAACGCTGGTTGTTATATTGCGGGTAGAGTCTGTGATATAACGTAGAACGCTGGGTGATATAATATGGTAGAGTGTGTGATATAATGGAGAACTCTGGGTGGTATAATGGCGGTAGAGTCTGTGATATAATTGAGGTGGAGTATGTGATATTCTGGAGAACGCTAGGTGATATAATGCGGTAGTGTGTGTGATATAATGGGGGTAGTGTGTGTGATATAATGGGGGTAGAGTGTGTGATATAATGGGGTAGAGTGTGTGATAGAATGGGGTAGAGTGTGTGATATAAAGGAGAACGCTGGGTGATATAATGGGGGTAGATAGTGTGATATAATGGAGAATACTGGGTGGTATATTGGGGGTAGAGTGTGTGATATAATGGAGGTGAAGTATGTGATATAATGGAGAATGCTGGGTGCTATAATGGGGGTAGAGTGTCTGATATAATGGGGGTAGAGTGTGTGATATAATCGGCGTAGAGTGTGTGATATAATGGGGTAGAGTGTGTGATATAATGGGGTAGTGTGTGATATCATGGGGTAGAGTGTGTGATATAATGGGGGTAGAGTGTGTGATTTAATGGAGAACGCTGGGTGATATAATGCGGTAGAGGGTGTGATATAATGGAGAACGCTGTGTGATATAATGGGGTAGAGTGTGTGATGTAATGGAGAACGCTGGGTGTTATATTGCGGGTAGAGTCTGTGATATAACGTAGAACGCTGGGTGATATAATATGGTAGAGTGTGTGATATAATGGAGAACTCTGGGTGGTATAATGGTGGTAGAGTGTGTGATATAATTGGGGTGGAGTATGTGATATACTGGAGAACTCTAGGTGATATAATGCGGTAAAGTGTGTGATATAATGGGGGTAGTGTGTGTGATATAATGGGGGTAGAGTGTGTGATATAATGGGGTAGAGTGTGTGATAGTATGGGGTAGAGTGTGTGATATAAAGGAGAACGCTGGGTGATATATTGGGGGTAGATAGTGTTATATAATGGAGAATACTGGGTGGTATAATGGGAGTAGAGTGTGTGATATAATGGAGGTGAAGTATGTGATATAATGCAGAATGCTGGGTGGTATAATGGGGGTAGAGTGTGTGATATAATGGGGGTAGAGTGTGTGATACAATCGGCGTAGAGTGTGTGATATAATGGGGTAGAGTGTGTGATATAATGGGGGTAGAGTGTGTGATTTAATGGAGAACGCTGGGTGATATAATGCAGTAGAGGGTGTGAGATAATGGAGAACGCTGGGTGATATAACGGGGTAGAGAGTGTGATATAATGGAGAACGCTGGGTGATATGATGGGGTACAGTGCGTGATATAATGGAGAACGCTGGGTGATATAATGGGGTAGAGTGTGTGATATAATGGAGAACGCTGGGTGATATAATGGGGGTAGAGTGTGTGATATAATGGAGACCGCTGGGTGATATAATGGGGTAGAGAGTGTGATATAAAGGAGAACGCTGTGTGATATAATGGGGGTAGAGTGTGTGATATAATGGAGAACGCTGGGTGATATAATGGGGTAGAGTGTGTGATATAATGGGGGTAGAGTGTGTAATATAATGGATAACACTGTGTGATATAATTGGGTAGAGTGTGTGATATAATGGGGAACGCTGGGTGATATAATGGGGGTAGTGTCTGTGATATAATGGAGAACGCTGGGTGATATAATGCGGTAGAGGGTGTAATATAATGGAGAACACTTGGTGAAATAATTGGGTAGAGTGTGTGATATAATGGAGAACGCTGGGTGATATAATGGGTAGCGTGTGTGATATAATGGAGAATGCTGTGTGATATAATGGGGGTAGAGTGTGTGATATAATGGAGAAGGCTGTGTGATATAATGGGGTAGAGTGTGTGATATAATGGAGAACGCTGGTTGTTATATTGCGGGTAGAGTCTGTGATATAACGTAGAACGCTGGGTGATATAATATGGTAGAGTGTGTGATATAATGGAGAACTCTGGGTGGTATAATGGCGGTAGAGTCTGTGATATAATTGAGGTGGAGTATGTGATATTCTGGAGAACGCTAGGTGATATAATTCGGTAGTGTGTGTGATATAATGGGGGTAGTGTGTGTGATATAATGGGGGTAGAGTGTGTGATATAATGGGGTAGAGTGTGTGATAGAATGGGGTAGAGTGTGTGATATAAAGGAGAACGCTGGGTGATATAATGGGGGTAGATAGTGTGATATAATGGAGAATACTGGGTGGTATATTGGGGGTAGAGTGTGTGATATAATGGAGCTGAAGTATGTGATATAATGGAGAATGCTGGGTGCTATAATGGGGGTAGAGTGTCTGATATAATGGGGGTAGAGTGTGTGATATAATCGGCGTAGAGTGTGTGATATAATGGGGTAGAGTGTGTGATATAATGGGGTAGTGTGTGATATCATGGGGTAGAGTGTGTGATATAATGGGGGTAGAGTGTGTGATTTAATGGAGAACGCTGGGTGATATAATGCAGTAGAGGGTGTGAGATAATGGAGAACGCTGTGTGATATAATGGGGTAGAGAGTGTGATATAATGGAGAACGCTGGGTGATATGATGGGGTACAGTGCGTGATATAATGGAGAACGCTGGGTGATATAATGGGGTAGAGTGTGTGATATAATGGAGAACGCTGGGTGATATAATGGGGGTAGAGTGTGTGATATAATGGAGACCGCTGGGTGATATAATGGGGTAGAGTGTGTGATATAATGGGGGTAGAGTGTGTAATATAATGGAGAACACTGTGTGATATAATGGGGTAGAGTGTGTGATATAATGGGGAACGCTGGGTGATATAATGGGGGTAGAGTCTGTGATATAATGGAGAACGCTGGGTGATATAATGCGGTAGAGGGTGTAATATAATGGAGAACACTTGGTGATATAATGGGGTAGAGTGTGTGATATAATGGAGAACGCTGGGTGATATAATGGGTAGCGTGTGTGATATAATGGAGAATGCTGTGTGATATAATGGGGGTAGAGTGTGTGATATAATGGAGAAGGCTGTGTGATATAATGGGGTAGAGTGTGATAATGGAGAACGCTGGGTGTTATATTGCGGGTAGAGTCTGTGATATAACGTAGAACGCTGGGTGATATAATATGGTAGAGTGTGTGATATAATGGAGAACTCTGGGTGGTATAATGGCGGTAGAGTCTGTGATATAATTGAGGTGGAGTATGTGATATTCTGGAGAACGCTAGGTGATATAATGGGGTAGAGTGTGTGATATAATGGAGAGCGCTGGGTGATATAATCGGGGTAGAGTGTGTGATATAATGGAGAACGCTGGGTGATATAATGTGGTAGAGTGTGTGATATAATGGAGAACGGTGGGTGATATAAATGGGGTCGAGTGTCTGATATAATGGAGAACGCTGGGTGATATAATGGGGTAGAGAGTGTGATATAATGGAGAACGCTGGCTGATATAATGGGGGTAGGATGTGTGATATAATGGAGAACGCTGTGTGATATAATGGGGGTAGAGTGTGTGATATAATGGAGAGCGGTGGGTGATACAATGGGGTAGTCAGTGTGATATAATGGAGAACGCTGGGTGATATAAAGGGGATTGAGTGTGTGATATAATGGAGAACGCTGGGTGATATAATGGGGTAGAGTGTGTGATATAATGGAGAAGGCTGGGTGATATAATGGGGTAGAGTGTGTGATACAATGGAGAACGCTGGGTGATATAATGGGGTAGAGTGTGTGCTATAATGGAGAACACTGGGTGATATGATGGGGTACAATGAGTGATATAATGGAGAATGCTGGGTGATATAATGGGGTAGAGTGTGTGATATAATGGAGAACGCTGGGTGATATAATGGGGGTAGAGTGTGTGATATAATGGAGAAAGCTGAGTGATATAATGGGGCAGAGTGTGTGATATAATGGAGAACACTGGCTGATATAAAGGCGTAGAGTGTGTGATATAATGGGGTTAGAGTGTGTGATACAATGGGGAACGCTGGGTGACATAATGGGTTAGAGTGTGTGATATAATGGGGGTAGTGTGTGTGATATAATGGGGGTAGAGTGTGTGATATAATGGAGAACGCTGGGTGATTTAATGGGGTAGGGTGTGTGATATAATTGGGGTACAGTGTGTGATATAATGGGGTAGAGTGTGTGATATAATGGAGAACGCTGGGTGATATAATATGGTAGAGTGTGTGATATAATGGAGAACGCTAGGTGATATAATGGGGTAGAGTGTGTGATATAATGGAGAACGCTGGGTGATATAATGGGTAGCGTGTGTGATATAATGGGGAACGCTTGGTGAAATAATGCGGGAAGAGTGTGTGATATAACGGAGAACGCTGGGTGATATAATAGGGTAGGGTGTGTGATATAATGGAGAACGCTGGGTGATAGAATGGGGTAGAGATTGTGATATAATGGAGAACGCTGAGTGATATAATGGGGGTAGAGTGTGTGATATAATGGAGAACGCTGGGTGATATAATGGGGTAGAGTTTTTGATATAATGGAGAATGCTGGGTGATATAATGGGGTAGAGTGTGTGATATAATGGAGAACGCTGGGTGATATAATGGGGGTAGAGTGGGTGATATAATGGAGAAAGCTGAGTGATATAATGGGGCAGAGTGTGTGATATAATGGAGAACACTGGCTGATATAATGGGGTAGAGTGTGTGATATAATGGGGTTAGAGTGTGTGATACAATGGGGAAGGCTGGGTGACATAATGGGTTAGAGTGTGTGATATAATGGGGGTAGTGTGTGTGATATAATGGGGGTAGAGTGTGTGATATAATGGAGAACGCTGGGTGATTTAATGGGGTAGGGTGTGTGGTATAATTGGGGTACAGTGTGTGTAGAGTGTGTGATATAATGGAGAAGGCTGGGTGATATAATGGGGTAGAGTGTGTGATACAATGGAGAACGCTGGGTGATATAATGGGGTAGAGTGTGTGCTATAATGGAGAACACTGGGTGATATGATGGGGTACAATGAGTGATATAATGGAGAATGCTGGGTGATATAATGGGGTAGAGTGTGTGATATAATGGAGAACGCTGGGTGATATAATGGGGGTAGAGTGTGTGATATAATGGAGAAAGCTGAGTGATATAATGGGGCAGAGTGTGTGATATAATGGAGAACACTGGCTGATATAAAGGCGTAGAGTGTGTGATATAATGGGGTTAGAGTGTGTGATACAATGGGGAACGCTGGGTGACATAATGGGTTAGAGTGTGTGATATAATGGGGGTAGTGTGTGTGATATAATGGGGGTAGAGTGTGTGATATAATGGAGAACGCTGGGTGATTTAATGGGGTAGGGTGTGTGATATAATTGGGGTACAGTGTGTGATATAATGGGGTAGAGTGTGTGATATAATGGAGAACGCTGGGTGATATAATATGGTAGAGTGTGTGATATAATGGAGAACGCTAGGTGATATAATGGGGTAGAGTGTGTGATATAATGGAGAACGCTGGGTGATATAATGGGTAGCGTGTGTGATATAATGGGGAACGCTTGGTGAAATAATGCGGGAAGAGTGTGTGATATAACGGAGAACGCTGGGTGATATAATAGGGTAGGGTGTGTGATATAATGGAGAACGCTGGGTGATAGAATGGGGTAGAGATTGTGATATAATGGAGAACGCTGAGTGATATAATGGGGGTAGAGTGTGTGATATAATGGAGAACGCTGGGTGATATAATGGGGTAGAGTTTTTGATATAATGGAGAATGCTGGGTGATATAATGGGGTAGAGTGTGTGATATAATGGAGAACGCTGGGTGATATAATGGGGGTAGAGTGGGTGATATAATGGAGAAAGCTGAGTGATATAATGGGGCAGAGTGTGTGATATAATGGAGAACACTGGCTGATATAATGGGGTAGAGTGTGTGATATAATGGGGTTAGAGTGTGTGATACAATGGGGAAGGCTGGGTGACATAATGGGTTAGAGTGTGTGATATAATGGGGGTAGTGTGTGTGATATAATGGGGGTAGAGTGTGTGATATAATGGAGAACGCTGGGTGATTTAATGGGGTAGGGTGTGTGGTATAATTGGGGTACAGTGTGTGTAGAGTGTGTGATATAATGGAGAACGCTGGGTGATATAATATGGTAGAGTGTGTGATATAATGGAGAACGCTGGGTGATTTAATGGGGTAGGGTGTGTGATATAATTGGGGTACAGTGTGTGATATAATGGAGAACGCTGGGTGATATAATATGGTAGAGTGTGTGATATAATGGATAACGCTAGGTGATATAATGGGGTAGAGTGTGTGATATAATGGAGAACGCTGGGTGATATAATGGGTAGCGTGTGTGATATAATGGAGAACGCTTGGTGAAATAATGCGGGAAGAGTCTGTGATATAACGGAGAACGCTGGGTGATATAATAGGGTAGGGTGTGTGATATAATGGAGAACGCTGGGTGATATAATGCGGTAGAGGGTGTGATATAATGGAGAACGCTGGGTGATATAATGGGGTAGAGTGTGTGATATAATGGAGATGGCTGTGTGATATAATGGGGTAGAGTGTGTGATATAATGGAGACCGCTGGGTGATATAATGGGGGTACAGTGTGTGATATAATGGAGAATGCTGGGTGATATAATGGGGGTAGTGTGTGTGATATAATGGGGGTAGAGTGTGTGATATAATGGAGAACGCTAGGTGATATAATGGGGTAGGGTGTGTGATATAATTGGGGTACAGTGTGTGATATAATGGAGAACGCTGGGTGATATAATATGGTAGAGTGTGTGATATAATGGATAACGCTAGGTGATATAATGGGGTAGAGTGTGTGATATAATGGAGAACGCTGGGTGATATAATGGGTAGCGTGTGTGATATAATGGAGAACGCTTGGTGAAATAATGCGGGAAGAGTCTGTGATATAACGGAGAACGCTGGGTGATATAATAGGGTAGGGTGTGTGATATAATGGAGAACGCTGGGTGATATAATGCGGTAGAGGGTGTGATATAATGGAGAACGCTGGGTGATATAATGGGGTAGAGTGTGTGATATAATGGAGATGGCTGTGTGATATAATGGGGTAGAGTGTGTGATATAATGGAGACCGCTGGGTGATATAATGGGGGTACAGTGTGTGATATAATGGAGAATGCTGGGTGATATAATGGGGGTAGTCTGTGATATAATTGGGTGGAGTATGTGATATAATGGAGAACGCTAGTTGATATAATGGGGTAGAGTGTGTGATATAATGGAGAGCGCTGGGTGATATAATCGGGGTAGAGTGTGTGATATAATGGAGAACGCTGGGTGATATAATGTGGTAGAGTGTGTGATATAATGGAGAACGGTGGGTTATATAAAGGGGGTCGAGTGTCTGATATAATGGAGAACGCTGGGTGATATAATGGGGTAGAGAGTGTGATATAATGGAGAACGCTGGCTGATATAATGGGGTAGAGTGTGATAATGGAGAACGCTGGGTGTTATATTGCGGGTAGAGGCTGTGATATAACGTAGAACGCTGGGTGATATAATATGGTAGAGTGTGTGATATAATGGAGAACTCTGGGTGGTATAATGGCGGTAGAGTCTGTGATATAATTGAGGTGGAGTATGTGATATTCTGGAGAAGGCTAGGTGATATAATGGGGTAGAGTGTGTGATATAATGGAGAGCGCTGGGTGATATAATCGGGGTAGAGTGTGTGATATAATGGAGAACGCTGGGTGATATAATGTGGTAGAGTGTGTGATATAATGGAGAACGGTGGGTGATATAAATGGGGTCGAGTGTCTGATATAATGGAGAACGCTGGGTGATATAATGGGGTAGAGAGTGTGATATAATGGAGAACGCTGGCTGATATAATGGGGGTAGGATGTGTGATATAATGGAGAACGCTGTGTGATATAATGGGGGTAGAGTGTGTGATATAATGGAGAACACTGGGTGATATAATGGGGTAGAGTGTGTGATATAATGGAGAGCGGTGGGTGATACAATGGGGTAGTCAGTGTGATATAATGGAGAACGCTGGGTGATATAAAGGGGATTGAGTGTGTGATATAATGGAGAACGCTGGGTGATATAATGGGGTAGAGTGTGTGATATAATGGAGAAGGCTGGGTGATATAATGGGGTAGAGTGTGTGATACAATGGAGAACGCTGGGTGATATAATGGGGTAGAGTGTGTGCTATAATGGAGAACACTGGGTGATATGATGGGGTACAATGCGTGATATAATGGAGAATGCTGGGTGATATAATGGGGTAGAGTGTGTGATATAATGGAGAACGCTGGGTGATATAATGGGGGTAGAGTGTGTGATATAATGGAGAAAGCTGAGTGATATAATGGGGCAGAGTGTGTGATATAATGGAGAACACTGGCTGATATAAAGGCGTAGAGTGTGTGATATAATGGGGTTAGAGTGTGTGATACAATGGGGAACGCTGGGTGACATAATGGGTTAGAATGTGTGATATAATGGGGGTAGTGTGTGTGATATAATGGGGGTAGAGTGTGTGATATAATGGAGAACGCTGGGTGATATAATATGGTAGAGTGTGTGATATAATGGAGAACGCTAGGTGATATAATGGGGTAGAGTGTGTGATATAATGGAGAACGCTGGGTGATATAATGGGTAGCGTGTGTGATATAATGGAGAACGCTTGGTGAAATAATGCGGGAAGAGTGTGTGATATAACGGAGAACGCTGGGTGATATAATAGGGTAGGGTGTGTGATATAATGGAGAACGCTAGGTGATATAATGGGGTAGAGTGTGGGATATAATGGAGAACAGTGGGTGATATAATGGTGTAGAGTGTGTGATATAATGGAGAACGCTGGGTGATAGAATGGGGTAGAGATTGTGATATAATGGAGAACGTTGAGTGATATAATGGGGGTAGAGTGTGTGATCTAATGGAGAACGCTGGGTGATATAATGGGGTAGAGAGTGTGATATAATGGAGAACGCTGGCTGATATAATGGGGGTAGGATGTGTGATATAATGGAGAACGCTGTGTGATATAATGGGGGTAGAGTGTGTGATATAATGGAGAACACTGGGTGATATAATGGGGTAGAGTGTGTGATACAATGGAGAACGCTGGGTGATATAATGGGGTAGAGTGTGTGCTATAATGGAGAACACTGGGTGATATAATGGGGTAGAGTGTGTGCTATTTGGAGAACACTGGGTGATATGATGGGGTACAGTGCGTGATATAATGGAGAATGCTGGGTGATATAATGGGGTAGAGTGTGTGATATAATGGAGAACGCTGGGTGATATAATGGGGGTAGAGTGTGTGATATAATGGAGAAAGCTGAGTGATATAATGGGGTAGAGTGTGTGATATAATGGAGAACACTGGCTGATATAATGGGGTAGAGTGTGTGATATAATGGGGTTAGAGTGTGTGATACAATGGGGAACGCTGGGTGACATAATGGGTTAGAGTGTGTGATATAATGGGGGTAGTGTGTGTGATATAATGGGGGTAGAGTGTGTGATATAATGGAGAACGCTGGGTGATTTAATGGGGTAGGGTGTGTGATATAATTGGGGTACAGTGTGTGATATAATGGAGAACGCTGGGTGATATAATATGGTAGAGTGTGTGATATAATGGAGAACGCTAGGTGATATAATGGGGCAGAGTGTGTGATATAATGGAGAACACTGGCTGTTATAATGGGGTAGAGTGTGTGATATAATGGGGTTAGAGTGTGTGATACAATGGGGAACGCTGGGTGACATAATGGGTTAGAGTGTGTGATATAATGGGGGTAGTGTGTGTGATATAATGGGGGTAGAGTGTGTGATATAATGGAGAACGCTGGGTGATTTAATGGGGTAGGGTGTGTGATATAATTGGGGTACAGTGTGTGATATAATGGAGAACGCTGGGTGATATAATATGGTAGAGTGTGTGATATAATGGAGAACGCTAGGTGATATAATGGGGTAGAGTGTGTGATATAATGGAGAACGCTGGGTGATATAATGGGTAGCGTGTGTGATATAATGGAGAACGCTTGGTGAAATAATGCGGGAAGAGTCTGTGATATAACGGAGAACGCTGGGTGATGTAATAGGGTAGGGTGTGTGATATAATGGAGAACGCTGGGTGATATAATGCGGTAGAGGGTGTGATATAATGGAGAACGCTGGGTGATATAATGGGGTAGAGTGTGTGATATAATGGAGAACGCTGGGTGATATAATGGGGTAGAGTGTGTGATATAATGGAGATGGCTGTGTGATATAATGGGGTAGAGTGTGTGATATAATGGAGACCGCTGGGTGATATAATGGGGGTACAGTGTGTGATATAATGGAGAATGCTGGGTGATATAATGTGGGTAGTCTGTGATATAATTGGGTGGAGTATGTGATATAATGGAGAACGCTAGGTGATATAATGGGGTAGAGTGTGTGATATAATGGAGAGCGCTGGGTGATATAATCGGGGTAGAGTGTGTGATATAATGGAGAACGCTGGGTGATATAATGTGGTAGAGTGTGTGATATAATGGAGAACGGTGGGTTATATAAAGGGGGTCGAGTGTCTGATATAATGGAGAACGCTGGGTGATATAATGGGGTAGAGAGTGTGATATAATGGAGAACGCTGGCTGATATAATGGGGGTAGGATGTGTGATATAATGGAGAACGCTGTGTGATATAATGGGGGTAGAGTGTGTGATATAATGGAGAACACTGGGTGATATAATGGGGTATAGTGTGTGAAATAATGGAGAACGCTGGGTGATATAATGGGTAGCGTGTGTGATATAATGGAGAATGCTGTGTGATATAATGGGGGTAGAGTGTGTGATATAATGGAGAAGGCTGTGTGATATAATGGGGTAGAGTGTGATAATGGAGAACGCTGGGTGTTATATTGCGGGTAGAGTCTGTGATATAACGTAGAACGCTGGGTGATATAATATGGTAGAGTGTGTGATATAATGGAGAACTCTGGGTGGTATAATGGCGGTAGAGTCTGTGATATAATTGAGGTGGAGTATGTGATATTCTGGAGAACGCTAGGTGATATAATGGGTTAGAGTGTGTGATATAATGGAGAGCGCTGGGTGATATAATCGGGGTAGAGTGTGTGATATAATGGAGAACGCTGGGTGATATAATGTGGTAGAGTGTGTGATATAATGGAGAACGGTGGGTGATATAAATGGGGTCGAGTGTCTGATATAACGGAGAACGCTGGGTGATATAATAGGGTAGGGTGTGTGATATAATGGAGAACGCTAGGTGATATAATGGGGTAGAGTGTGGGATATAATGGAGAACAGTGGGTGATATAATGGTGTAGAGTGTGTGATATAATGGAGAACGCTGGGTGATAGAATGGGGTAGAGATTGTGATAAAATGGAGAACGCTGAGTGATATAATGGGGGTAGAGTGTGTGATATAATGGAGAACGCTGGGTGATATAATGGGGTAGAGTGTGATATAATGGAGAACGCTGGCTGATATAATGGGGGTAGGATGTGTGATATAATGGAGAACGCTGTGTGATATAATGGGGGTAGAGTGTGTGATATAATGGAGAACACTGGGTGATATAATGGGGTAGAGTGTGTGATACAATGGAGAACGCTGGGTGATATAATGGGGTAGAGTGTGTGCTATAATGGAGAACACTGGGTGATATAATGGGGTAGAGTGTGTGCTATTTGGAGAACACTGGGTGATATGATGGGGTACAGTGCGTGATATAATGGAGAATGCTGGGTGATATAATGGGGTAGAGTGTGTGATATAATGGAGAACGCTGGGTGATATAATGGGGGTAGAGTGTGTGATATAATGGAGAAAGCTGAGTGATATAATGGGGCAGAGTGTGTGATATAATGGAGAACACTGGCTGATATAATGGGGTAGAGTGTGTGATATAATGGGGTTAGAGTGTGTGATACAATGGGGAACGCTGGGTGACATAATGGGTTAGAGTGTGTGATATAATGGGGGTAGTGTGTGTGATATAATGGGGGTAGAGTGTGTGATATAATGGAGAACGCTGGGTGATTTAATGGGGTAGGGTGTGTGATATAATTGGGGTACAGTGTGTGATATAATGGAGAACGCTGGGTGATATAATATGGTAGAGTGTGTGATATAATGGAGAACGCTAGGTGATATAATGGGGTAGAGTGTGTGATATAATGGAGAACGCTGGGTGATATAATGGGTAGCGTGTGTGATATAATGGAGAACGCTTGGTGAAATAATGCGGGAAGAGTCTGTGATATAACGGAGAACGCTGGGTGATATAATAGGGTAGGTTGTGTGATATAATGGAGAACGCTGGGTGATATAATGCGGTAGAGGGTGTGATATAATGGAGAACGCTGGGTGATATAATGTGGTAGAGTGTGTGATATAATGGAGAACGGTGGGTTATATAAAGGGGGTCGAGTGTCTGATATAATGGAGAACGCTGGGTGATATAATGGGGTAGAGAGTGTGATATAATGGAGAACGCTGGCTGATATAATGGGGGTAGGATGTGTGATATAATGGAGAACGCTGTGTGATATAATGGGGGTAGAGTGTGTGATATAATGGAGAACACTGGGTGATATAATGGGGTAGAGTGTGTGATATAATGGAGAACGCTGGGTGATATAATTGGGGTAGAGTGTGTGATATAATGGAGAAAGCTGAGTGATATAATGGGGCAGAGTGTGTGATATAATGGAGAACACTGGCTGATATAATGACGTAGAGTGTGTGATATAATGGGGTTAGACTGTGTGATACAATGGGGAACGCTGGGTGACATAATGGGTTAGAGTGTGTGATATAATGGGGGTAGTGTGTGTGATATAATGGGGGTAGAGTGTGTGATATAATGGAGAACGCTGGGTGATTTAATGGGGTAGGGTGTGTGGTATAATTGGGGTACAGTGTGTGTAGAGTGTGTGATATAATGGAGAACGCTGGGTGATATAATATGGTAGAGTGTGTGATATAATGGAGAACGCTAGGTGATATAATGGGGTAGAGTGTGTGATATAATGGAGAACGCTGGGTGATATAATGGGGTAGAGAGTGTGATATAATGGAGAACGCTGGCTGATATAATGGGGGTAGGATGTGTGATATAATGGAGAACGCTGTGTGATATAATGGGGGTAGAGTGTGTGATATAATGGAGAACACTGGGTGATATAATGGGGTAGAGTGTGTGATATAATGGAGAACGCTGGGTGATATAATGGGGGTAGAGTGTGTGATATAATGGAGAAAGCTGAGTGATATAATGGGGCAGAGTGTGTGATATAATGGAGAACACTGGCTGATATAATGGCGTAGAGTGTGTGATATAATGGGGTTAGACTGTGTGATACAATGGGGAACGCTGTGTGACATAATGGGTTAGAGTGTGTGATATAATGGGGGTAGTGTGTGTGATATAATGGGGGTAGAGTGTGTGATATAATGGAGAACGCTGGGTGATTTAATGGGGTAGGGTGTGTGGTATAATTGGGGTACAGTGTGTGTAGAGTGTGTGATATAATGGAGAACGCTGGGTGATATAATATGGTAGAGTGTGTGATATGATGGAGAACGCTAGGTGATATAATGGGGTAGAGTGTGTGATATAATGGAGAACGCTGGGTGATATAATGGGTAGCGTGTGTGATATAATGGAGAACGCTTGGTGAAATAATGCGGGAAGAGTCTGCGATATAACGGAGAACGCTGGGTGATATAATAGGGTAAGGTGTGTGATATAATGGAGAACGCTAGGTGATATAATGGGGTAGAGTGTGTGCTATAATGGAGAACGCTCGGTGATATGATGGGGTACAGTGCGTGATATAATGGAGAATGCTGGGTGATATAATGGGGTAGAGTGTGTGATATAATGGAGAACGCTGGGTGATATAATGGGGGTAGAGTGTGTGATATAATGGAGAAAGCTGAGTGATATAATGGGGCAGAGTGTGTGATATAATGGAGAACACTGGCTGATATAATGGGGTAGAGTGTGTGATATAATGGAGAACGCTAGGTGATATAATGGGGTAGAGTGTGTGATATAATGAAGAACGCTGGGTGATATAATGGGTAGCGTGTGTGATATAATGGAGAACGCTTGGTGAAATAATGCGGGAAGAGTCTGTGATATAACGGAGAACGCTGGGTGATATAATAGGGTAGGGTGTGTGATATAATGGAGAACGCTAGGTGATATAATGGGGTAGAGTGTGGGATATAATGGAGAACAGTGGGTGATATAATGGTGTAGAGTGTGTGATATAATGGAGAACGCTGGGTGATAGAATGGGGTAGAGATTGTGATATAATGGAGAACGCTGGGTGATATAATGGGGGTAGAGTGTGTGATATAATGGAGAAGGCTGTGTGATATAATGGGGTAGAGTGTGTGATATAATGGAGAACGCTGGGTGTTATATTGCCGGTAGAGTCTGTGATATAACGTAGAACGCTGGTTGATATAATATGGTAGAGTGTGTGATATAATGGAGAACTCTGGGTGGTTTAATGGCGGTAGAGTGTGTGATATAATTGAAGTGGAGTGTGTGATATAATGGAGAACGCTGGGTGATATAATATGGTAGAGTGTGTGATATAATGTAGAACGCTAGGTGATATAATGGGGTAGAGTGTGTGATATAATGGAGAACGCTGGGTGATATAATGGGTAGCGTGTGTGATATAATGGAGAGCGCTGGGTGATTTAATGGGGTAGAGTGTGTGATATAATGGGGGTAGAGTGTGTTATATAATGGGGTAGAGTGTGTGATATAATGGGGGAGGAGTATGTGATATAATGGAGAACGCTACGTGATATAATGGGGTAGAGTGTGTGATATAATGGGGGTAGAGTGTGTGATATAATCGGCGTAGAGTGTGTGATATAATGGGGTAGAGTGTGTGATATAATGGGGTAGTGTGTGATATCATGGGGTAGAGTGTGTGATATAATGGGGGTAGAGCATGTGATTTAATGGAGAACGCTGGGTGATAAAATGGGGTAGAGTGTGTGATATAATAGAGAACGCTGGGTGATATGATGGGGTACAGTGCGTGATATAATGGAGAACGCTGGGTGATATAATGGGGTAGAGTGTGTCATATAATGGAGACCGCTGGGTGATATAATGGGGGTGGAGTGTGTGATATAATGGAGAACTCTGGGTGATATAATGGGGTAGAGTGTGTGATATAACGGGGGTAGAGTGTGTGATATAATGGAGAACGCTGGGTGATATAATGGGTAGCGTGTGTGATATAATGGAGAACGCTGGGTGATTTAATGGGGTAGAGTGTGTGATATAATGGGGGTAGAGTGTGTTGTATAATGGGGTAGAGTGTGTGATATAATGGGGGAGGAGTATGTGATATAATGGAGAACGCTGGGTGACATAATGGGTTAGAGTGTGTGATATAATGGGGGTAGTGTGTGTGATATAATGGGGGTAGAGTGTGTGATATAATGGAGAACGCTGGGTGATTTAATGGGGTAGGGTGTGTGGTATAATTGGGGTACAGTGTGTGTAGAGTGTGTGATATAATGGAGAACGCTGGGTGATATAATATGGTAGAGTGTGTGATATAATGGAGAACGCTAGGTGATATAATGGGGTAGAGTGTGTGATATAATGGAGAACGCTGGGTGATATAATGGGTAGCGTGTGTGATATAATGGAGAACGCTTGGTGAAATAATGCGGGAAGAGTCTGCGATATAACGGAGAACGCTGGGTGATATAATAGGGTAGGGTGTGTGATATAATGGAGAACGCTAGGTGATATAATGGGGTAGAGTGTGTGCTATAATGGAGAACGCTCGGTGATATGATGGGGTATAGTGCGTGATATAATGGAGAATGCTGGGTGATATAATGGGGTAGAGTGTGTGATATAATGGAGAACGCTGGGTGATATAATGGGGGTAGAGTGTGTGATATAATGGAGAAAGCTGAGTGATATAATGGGGCAGAGTGTGTGATATAATGGAGAACACTGGCTGATATAATGGGGTAGAGTGTGTGATATAATGGAGAACGCTAGGTGATATAATGGGGTAGAGTGTGTGATATAATGAAGAACGCTGTGTGATATAATGGGTAGCGTGTGTGATATAATGGAGAACGCTTGGTGAAATAATGCGGGAAGAGTCTGTGATATAACGGAGAAAGCTGGGTGATATAATAGGGTAGGGTGTGTGTTATAATGGAGAACGCTAGGTGATATAATGGGGTAGAGTGTGGGATATAATGGAGAACAGTGGGTGATATAATGGTGTAGAGTGTGTGATATAATGGAGAACGCTGGGTGATAGAATGGGGTAGAGATTGTGATATAATGGAGAACGCTGGGTGATATAATGGGGGTAGATTGTGTGATATAATGGAGAAGGCTGTGTGATATAATGGGGTAGAGTGTGTGATATAATGGAGAACGCTGGGTGTTATATTGCGGGTAGAGTCTGTGATATAACGTAGAACGCTGGTTGATATAATATGGTAGAGTGTGTGATATAATGGAGAACTCTGGGTGGTATAATGGCGGTAGAGTGTGTGATATAATTGAAGTGGAGTGTGTGATATAATGGAGAACGCTGGGTTATATAATATGGTAGAGTGTGTGATATAATGGAGAACGCTAGGTGATATAATGGGGTAGAGTGTGTGATATAATGGAGAACGCTGGGTGATATAATGGGTAGCGTGTGTGATATAATGGAGAGCGCTGGGTGATATAATGGGGTAGAGTGTGGGATATAATGGAGAACAGTGGGTGATATAATGGTGTAGAGTGTGTGGTATAATGGAGAACGCTGGGTGATAGAATGGGGTAGAGATTGTGATATAATGGAGAACGCTGGGTGATATAATGGGGGTAGAGTGTGTGATATAATGGAGAAGGCTGTGTGATATAATGGGGTAGAGTGTGTGATATAATGGAGAACGCTGGGTGTTATATTGCGGGTAGAGTCTGTGATATAACGTAGAACGCTGGTTGATATAATATGGTAGAGTGTGTGATATAATGGAGAACTCTGGGTGGTATAATGGCGGTAGAGTGTGTGATATAATTGAAGTGGAGTGTGCGATATAATGGAGAACGCTGGGTGATATAATATGGTAGAGTGTGTGATATAATGGAGAACGCTAGGTGATATAATGGGGTAGAGTGTGTGATATAATGGAGAACGCTGGGTGAAATAATGGGTAGCGTGTGTGATATAATGGAGAGCGCTGGGTGATTTAATGGGGTAGAGTGTGTGATATAATGGGGGTAGAGTGTGTTATATAATGGGGTAGAGTGTGTGATATAATCGGCGTAGAGTGTGTGATATAATGGGGTAGAGTGTGTGATATAATGGGGTAGTGTGTGATATCATGGGGTAGAGTGTGTGATATAATGGGGGTAGAGCATGTGATTTAATGGAGAACGCTGGGTGATAAAATGGGGTAGAGTGTGTGATATAATAGAGAACGCTGGGTGATATGATGGGGTACAGTGCGTGATATAATGGAGAACGCTGGGTGATATAATGGGGTAGAGTGTGTCATATAATGGAGACCGCTGGGTGATATAATGGGGGTGGAGTGTGTGATATAATGGAGAACTCTGGGTGATATAATGGGGTAGAGTGTGTGATATAACGGGGGTAGAGTGTGTGATATAATGGAGAACGCTGGGTGATATAATGGGTAGCGTGTGTGATATAATGGAGAACGCTGGGTGATTTAATGGGGTAGAGTGTGTGATATAATGGGGGTAGAGTGTGTTGTATAATGGGGTAGAGTGTGTGATATAATGGGGGAGGAGTATGTGATATAATGGAGAACGCTGGGTGACATAATGGGTTAGAGTGTGTGATATAATGGGGGTAGTGTGTGTGATATAATGGGGGTAGAGTGTGTGATATAATGGAGAACGCTGGGTGATTTAATGGGGTAGGGTGTGTGGTATAATTGGGGTACAGTGTGTGTAGAGTGTGTGATATAATGGAGAACGCTGGGTGATATAATATGGTAGAGTGTGTGATATAATGGAGAACGCTAGGTGATATAATGGGGTAGAGTGTGTGATATAATGGAGAACGCTGGGTGATATAATGGGTAGCGTGTGTGATATAATGGAGAACGCTTGGTGAAATAATGCGGGAAGAGTCTGCGATATAACGGAGAACGCTGGGTGATATAATAGGGTAGGGTGTGTGATATAATGGAGAACGCTAGGTGATATAATGGGGTAGAGTGTGTGCTATAATGGAGAACGCTCGGTGATATGATGGGGTATAGTGCGTGATATAATGGAGAATGCTGGGTGATATAATGGGGTAGAGTGTGTGATATAATGGAGAACGCTGGGTGATATAATGGGGGTAGAGTGTGTGATATAATGGAGAAAGCTGAGTGATATAATGGGGCAGAGTGTGTGATATAATGGAGAACACTGGCTGATATAATGGGGTAGAGTGTGTGATATAATGGAGAACGCTAGGTGATATAATGGGGTAGAGTGTGTGATATAATGAAGAACGCTGTGTGATATAATGGGTAGCGTGTGTGATATAATGGAGAACGCTTGGTGAAATAATGCGGGAAGAGTCTGTGATATAACGGAGAAAGCTGGGTGATATAATAGGGTAGGGTGTGTGATATAATGGAGAACGCTAGGTGATATAATGGGGTAGAGTGTGGGATATAATGGAGAACAGTGGGTGATATAATGGTGTAGAGTGTGTGATATAATGGAGAACGCTGGGTGATAGAATGGGGTAGAGATTGTGATATAATGGAGAACGCTGGGTGATATAATGGGTGTAGAGTGTGTGATATAATGGAGAAGGCTGTGTGATATAATGGGGTAGAGTGTGTGATATAATGGAGAACGCTGGGTGTTATATTGCGGGTAGAGTCTGTGATATAACGTAGAACGCTGGTTGATATAATATGGTAGAGTGTGTGATATAATGGAGAACTCTGGGTGGTATAATGGCGGTAGAGTGTGTGATATAATTGAAGTGGAGTGTGTGATATAATGGAGAACGCTGGGTTATATAATATGGTAGAGTGTGTGATATAATGGAGAACGCTGGGTGATTTAATGGGGTAGAGTGTGTGATATAATGGGGGTAGAGTGTGTTGTATAATGGGGTAGAGTGTGTGATATAATGGGGGAGGAGTATGTGATATAATGGAGAACGCTGGGTGACATAATGGGTTAGAGTGTGTGATATAATGGGGGTAGTGTGTGTGATATAATGGGGGTAGAGTGTGTGATATAATGGAGAACGCTGGGTGATTTAATGGGGTAGGGTGTGTGGTATAATTGGGGTACAGTGTGTGTAGAGTGTGTGATATAATGGAGAACGCTGGGTGATATAATATGGTAGAGTGTGTGATATAATGGAGAACGCTAGGTGATATAATGGGGTAGAGTGTGTGATATAATGGAGAACGCTGGGTGATATAATGGGTAGCGTGTGTGATATAATGGAGAACGCTTGGTGAAATAATGCGGGAAGAGTCTGCGATATAACGGAGAACGCTGGGTGATATAATAGGGTAGAGTGTGGGATATAATGGAGAACAGTGGGTGATATAATGGTGTAGAGTGTGTGATATAATGGAGAACGCTGGGTGATAGAATGGGGTAGAGATTGTGATATAATGGAGAACGCTGGGTGATATAATGGGTGTAGAGTGTGTGATATAATGGAGAAGGCTGTGTGATATAATGGGGTAGAGTGTGTGATATAATGGAGAACGCTGGGTGTTATATTGCGGGTAGAGTCTGTGATATAACGTAGAACGCTGGTTGATATAATATGGTAGAGTGTGTGATATAATGGAGAACTCTGGGTGGTATAATGGCGGTAGAGTGTGTGATATAATTGAAGTGGAGTGTGTGATATAATGGAGAACGCTGGGTTATATAATATGGTAGAGTGTGTGATATAATGGAGAACGCTAGGTGATATAATGGGGTAGAGTGTGTGATATAATGGAGAACGCTGGGTGATATAATGGGTAGCGTGTGTGATATAATGGAGAGCGCTGGGTGATTTAATGGGGTAGAGTGTGTGATATAATGGGGGTAGAGTGTGTTATATAATGGGGTAGAGTGTGTGATATAATGGGGGAGGAGTATGTGATATAATGGAGAAAGCTAGGTGATATAATGGGGTAGAGTGTGTGATATAATGGGGGTAGAGTGTGTGATATAATCAGCGTAGAGTGTGTGATATAATGGGGTAGAGTGTGTGATATAATGGGGTAGTGTGTGATATCATGGGGTAGAGTGTGTGATATAATGGGGGTAGAGCGTGTGATTTAATGGAGAACGCTGGGTGATAAAATGGGGTAGAGTGTGTGATATAATGGAGAACGCTGGGTGATATGATGGGGTACAGTGCGTGATATAATGGAGAACGCTGGGTGATATAATGGGGTAGAGTGTGTGATATAATGGAGACCGCTGGGTGATATAATGGGGGTGGAGTGTGTGATATAATGGAGAACTCTGGGTGATATAATGGGGTAGAGTGTGTGATATAACGGGGGTAGAGTGTGTGATATAATGGAGAACGCTGGGTGATATAATGGGTAGCCTGTGTGATATAATGGAGAACGCTGGGTGATTTAATGGGGGTAGATAGTGTGATATAATGGAGAATACTGGGTGGTATAATGGGGGTAGAGTGTGTGATATAATGGAGGTGAAGTATGTGATATAATGGAGAATGCTGGGTGGTATAATGTGGGTAGAGTGTGTGATATAATGGGGGAGGAGTATGTGATATAATGGAGAACGCTAGGTAGTATAATGGGGTAGAGTGTGTGATATAATGGGGGTAGAGTGTGTGATATAATGGAGAACGCTGGGTGATATAATGCGGTAGAGGGTGTGATATAATGGAGAACGCTAGGTGATATAATGGGGTAGAGTGTGTGATATAATGGGGGTAGAGTGTGTCATATAATGGGGAACGCTGGGTGATATAATGGGGTAGAGTGTGTGATATCAAGGAGAACGCTGGGTGATATAATGGGGGTAGATAGTGTGATATAATGGAGAATACTGGGTGGTATAATTGGGGTAGAGTGTGTGATATAATGGAGGTGAAGTATGTGATATAATGGAGAATGCTGGGTGGTATAATGGGGGTAGAGTGTGTGATATAATGGGGGTAGAGTGTGTGATTTAATGGTGAACGCTGGGTGATATAATGGGGTAGAGTGTGTGATATAATGGAGAACGCTGGGTGATATAATGGGGTAGAGTGTGTGATATAATGCAGATGGCTGGTTGATATAATGGGGTAGAGTGTGTGATATAATGGAGAACGCTGGGTGATATAATGGTGTAGAGTGTGTGATATAATGGAGAACGCTGGGTGATATACTGGGGGTACAGTGTGTGATATAATGGAGAATGCTGGGTGATATAATGGGGGTAGTGTGTGATATAATTGGGTGGAGTATGTGATGTAACGGAGAATGCTGGGTGATATAATAGGGTAGGGTGTGTGATATAATGGAGAGCGCTAGGTGATATAATGGGGTAGAGTGTGGGATATAATGGAGAACAGTGGGTGATATAATGGTGTAGAGTGTGTGATATAATGGAGAACGCTGGGTGATATAATGGGGTAGAGAGTGTGATATAATGGAGAACGCTGGCTGATATAATGGGGGTAGGATTTGTGATATAATAGAGAACGCTGTGTGATATAATGGGGGTAGAGTGTGTGATATAATGGAGAACACTGGGTGATATAATGGGGTAGAGTGTGTGATATAATGGAGAACGGTGGGTGATATAAAGGGGATTGAGTGTGTGATATAATGGAGAACGCTGGGTGATATAATGGGGTAGAGTGTGTGATATAATGGAGAAGGCTGGGTGATATAATGGGGTAGAGTGTGTGATACAATGGAGAACGCTGGGTGATATAATGGGGTAGAGTGTGTGCTATAATGGAGAACACTGGGTGATATAATGGGGTAGAGTGTGTGCTATAATGGAGAACACTGGGTGATATGATGGGGTACAGTCCGTGATATAATGGAGAATGCTGGGTGATATAATGGGGTAGAGTGTGTGATATAATGGAGAACTCTGTGTGATATAATGGGGGTAGAGTGTGTGATATAATGGAGAAAGCTGAGTGATATAATGGGGCAGAGTGTGTGATATAATTGAGAACACTGGCTGATATAATGGGGTAGAGTGTGTGATATAATGGGGTTAGAGTGTGTGATACAATGGGGAACGCTGGGTGACATAATGGGTTAGAGTGTGTGATATAATGGGGGTAGTGTGTGTGATATAATGGGGGTAGAGTGTGTGATATAATGGAGAACGCTGGGTGATTTAATGGGGTAGGGTGTGTGATATAATTGGGGTACAGTGTGTGATATAATGGGGTAGAGTGTGTGATATAATGGAGAACGCTGCGTGATATAATATGGTAGAGTGTGTGATTTAATGGAGAACGCTAGGTGATATAATGGGGTAGAGTGTGTGATATAATGAAGAACGCTGGGTGATATAATGGGTAGCGTGTGTGATATAATGGAGAACGCTTGGTGAAATAATGCGGGAAGAGTCTGTGATATAACGGAGAACGCTGGGTGATATAATACGGTAGGGTGTGTGATATAATGGAGAACGCTAGGTGATATAATGGCGTAGAGTGTGGGATATAATGGAGAACAGTGGGTGATATAATGGTGTAGAGTGTGTGATATAATGGAGAACGCTGGGTGATAGAATGGGGTAGAGATTGTGATATAATGGAGAACGCTGGGTGATATAATGGGGGTAGAGTGTGTGATATAATGGAGAAGGCTGTGTGATATAATGGGGTAGAGTGTGTGATATAATGGAGAACGCTGGGTGTTATATTGCGGGTAGAGTTTGTGATATAACGTAGAACGCTGGTTGATATAATATGGTAGAGTGTGTGATATAATGGAGAACTCTGGGTGGTATAATGGCGGTAGAGTGTGTGATATAATTGAAGTGGAGTGTGTGATATAATGGAGAACGCTGGGTGATATAATATGGTAGAGTGTGTGATATAATGGAGAACGCTAGGTGATATAATGGGGTAGAGAGTCTGATATAATGGAGAACGCTGGGTGATATAATGGGTAGCGTGTGTGATATAATGGAGAGCGCTGGGTGATTTAATGGGGTAGAGTGTGTGATATAATGGGGATAGAGTGTGTTATATAATGGGGTAGAGTGTGTGATATAATGGGGGAGGAGTATGTGATATAATGGAGAACGCTAGGTGATATAATGGGGTAGAGTGTGTGATATAATGGGGGTAGAGTGTGTGATATAATGGAGAACGCTGGGTGATACAATGCGGTAGAGGGTGTGATATAATGGAGAACGCTAGGTGATATAATGGGGTAGAGTGTGTGATATAATGGAGAACACTGTGTCATATAATGGGGTAGAGTGTGTGATATAATGGGGAACGCTGGGAGATATAATGGGGGTAGAGTGTGTGATATAATGGGGGTAGAGTGTGTGATATAATCGGCGTAGAGTGTGTGATATAATGGGGTAGAGTGTGTGATATAATGGGGTAGTGTGAGATATCATGGGGTAGAGTGTGTGATATAATGGGGGTAGAGCGTGTGATTTAATGAAGAACGCTGGGTGATATAATGGGGTAGAGTGTGTGATATACTGGAGAACGCTGGGTGATATGATGGGGTACAGTGCGTGATATAATGGAGAACGCTGGGTGATATAATGGGGTAGAGTGTGTGATATAATGGAGAACGCTGGGTGATATAATGGGGGTGGAGTGTGTGATATAATGGAGAACGCTGGGTGATATAATGGGGTAGAGTGTGTGATATAACGGGGGTAGAGTGTGTGATATAATGGAGAACGCTGGGTGATATAATGGGTAGCGTGTGGGATATAATGGAGAACGCTGGGTGATTTAATGGGGTAGAGTGTGTGATATAATGGGGGAGGAGTATGTGATATAATGGAGAACGCTAGGTGATATAATGGGGTTGAGTGTGTGATATAATGGGGGTAGAGTGTGTGATATAATGGAGAACGCTGGGTGATATAATGCGGTAGAGGGTGTGATATAATGGAGAACGCTAGGTGATATAATGGGGTAGAGTGTGTGATATAATGAGGGTAGAGTGTGTCATATAATGGGGAACGCTGGGTGATATAATGGGTAGCGTGTGTCATATAATGGAGAACGCTGGGTGATATAATGGGTAGCGTGTGGGATATAATGGAGAACGCTGGGTGATTTAATGGGGTAGAGTGTGTGATATAATGGGGGAGGAGTATGTGATATAATGGAGAACGCTAGGTGATATAATGGGGTTGAGTGTGTGATATAATGGGGGTAGAGTGTGTGATATAATGGAGAACGCTGGGTGATATAATGCGGTAGAGGGTGTGATATAATGGAGAACGCTAGGTGATATAATGGGGTAGGGTGTGGGATATAATGGAGAACAGTGTGTGATATAATGGTGTAGAGTGTGTGATATAATGGAGAACGCTGGGTGATAGAATGGGGTAGAGATTGTGATATAATGGAGAACGCTGGGTGATATAATGGGGTAGAGTGTATGATATAATGGAGAACGCTGGGTGTTATATTGTGGGTAGAGTCTGTGATATAACGTAGAACGCTGGGTGATATAATATGGTAGAGTGTGTGATATAATGGAGAACTCTGGGTGCTATAATGGCGGTAGAGTGTGTGATATAATTGAGGTGGAGTATGTGATATACTGGAGAACGCTAGGTGATATAATGCGGTAGAGTGTGTGATATAATGGGGGTAGTGTGTCTGATATAATGGGGTAGAGTGTGTGATATAATGGGGTAGAATGTGTGATAGAATGGGGTAGAGTGTGTGATATAAAGGAGAACGCTGGGTGATATAATGGGGGTAGATAGTGTGATATAATGGAGAATACTGTGTGGTATAATGGGGGTAGAGTGTGTGATATAATGGAGGTGAAGTATGTGATATAATGGAGAATGCTGGGTGGTATAATGGGGGTAGAGTGTGTGATATAATGGGGGTAGAGTGTGTGATATAATCGGCGTAGAGTGTGTGATATAATGGGGTAGAGTGTGTGATAAAATGGGGTAGTGTGTGATATCATGGGGCAGAGTGTGTGATATAATGGAGAACGCTGGGTGATATAATGGGGTAGAGTGTGTGATGTAATGGAGAACGCTGGGTGATATAATCAGGGTAGAGTGTGTGATATAATGGAGAACGCTGGGTGATATAATGTGGTAGAGTGTGTGATATAATGGAGAACGGTGGGTGATATAAAGGGGGTCGAGTGTCTGATATAATGGAGAACGCTGGGTGATATAATGATATAATGGGGTAGAGAGTGTGATATAATGGAGAACGCTGGCTGATATAATGGGGGTAGGATGTGTGATATAATGGAGAACGCTGTGTGATATAATGGGGGTAGAGTGTGTGATATAATGGAGAACACTGGGTGATATAATGGGGTAGAGTGTGTGATATAATGGAGAACGGTGGGTGATACAATGGGGTAGTCAGTGTGATATAATGGAGAACGCTGGGTGATATAAAGGGGATTCAGTGTGTGATATAATGGAGAACGCTGGGTGATATAATGGGGTAGAGAGTATGATATAATGGAGAATGCTGGCTGATATAATGGGGTAGAGTGTGTGATATAATGGGGTAGAGAGTGTGATATAATGGGGAACGCTGGGTGATATAATGGGGGTAGATAGTGTGATATAATGGAGAATACTGGGTGGTAGAATGGGGGTAGAGTGTGTGATATAATGGAGGTGAAGTATGTGATATAATGCAGAATGCTGGGTGGTATAATGGGGGTAGAGTGTGTGATATAATGGGGGTAGAGTGTGTGATATAATGGGGTAGAGTGTGTGATAGAATGGGGTAGAGTGTGTGATATAAAGGAGAACACTGGGTGATATAATGGGGGTAGATAGTGTGATATAATGGAGAATACTGGGTGGTATAATGGGGGTAGAGTGTGTGATATAATGGAGGTGAAGTATGTGATATAATGGAGAATGCTGGGTGGTATAATGGGTAGCGTGTGTGATATAATGGAGAACGCTGGGTGATGTAATGCGGTAGAGGGTGTGATATAATGGAGAACGCTAGGTGATATAATGGGGTAGAGTGTGTGATATAATGGAGAACGCTGGGTGATATAATGGGTAACGTGTGTGATATAATGGAGAATGCTGTGTGATATAATGGGGGTAGAGTGTGTGATATAATGGAGAAGGCTGGGTGATATAATGGGGTAGAGTGTGTGATATAATGGAGAACGCTGGGTGATATAATGGGGTAGAGTGTGTGATACAATGGAGAATACTGTTTAATATAATGGGGTAGAGTGTGTGATATAATGTGGGTAGAGTGTGTGATATAATGGGGAACGCCGGGTGATATAATGGGGTAGAGTGTGTGATATAATGGAGAACTCTGGGTGTTATATTGTGGGTAGAGTCTGTGATATAACGTAGAACGCTGGGTGATATAATATGGTAGAGTGTGTGATATAATGGAGAACTCTGGGTGCTATAATGCGGTAGAGTGTGTGATATAATGGGGGTAGTGTGTGTGATATAATGGGGGTAGAGTGTGTGATATAATGGGGTAGATTGTGCGATAGAATGGGGTAGAGTGTGTGATATAAAGGAGAAGGCTGGGTGATATAATGGGGGTAGATAGTGTGATAAAATGGAGAACGCTGGGTGATATAATGGGGTAGAGTGTGTGATACAATGGAGAATACTGTTTAATATAATGGGGTAGAGTGTGTGATATAATGTGGGTAGAGTGTGTGATATAATGGGGAACGCCGGGTGATATAATGGGGTAGAGTGTGTGATATAATGGAGAACTCTGGGTGTTATATTGTGGGTAGAGTCTGTGATATAACGTAGAACGCTGGGTGATATAATATGGTAGAGTGTGTGATATAATGGAGAACTCTGGGTGCTATAATGCGGTAGAGTGTGTGATATAATGGGGGTAGTGTGTGTGATATAATGGGGGTAGAGTGTGTGATATAATGGGGTAGATTGTGCGATAGAATGGGGTAGAGTGTGTGATATAAAGGAGAACGCTGGGTGATATAATGGGGGTAGATAGTGTGATAAAATGGAGAATACTGGGTGGTATAATGGGGGTAGAGTGTGTGATATAATGGAGGTGAAGTATGTGATATAATGGAGAATGCTGGGTGGTATGATGGGGGTAGAGTGTGTGATATAATGGGGGTAGAGTGTGTGATATAATCGGCGTAGAGTGTGTGATATAATGGGGTAGAGTGTGTGATATAATGGGGTAGTGTGTGATATCATGGGGTAGAGTGTGTGATATAATGGAGAACGCTGGGTGATATAATGGGGTAGAGTGTGTGATATAATGGAGAACGCTGGGTGATATACTGGGGGTACAGTGTGTGATATAATGGAGAAAGCTGGGTGATATAACGGGGGTAGTGTGTGATATAATTGGGTGGAGTATGTGATATATTGGAGAACGCTAGGTGATATAATGGGGTAGAGTGTGTGATATAATGGAGAACGCTGGGTGATATAATCGGGGTAGAGTGTGTGATATAATGGAGAACGCTGGGTGATATAATGTGGTAGAGTGTGTGATATAATGGAGAACGGTGGGTGATATAAAGGGGGTCGAGTGTCTGATATAATGGAGAACGCTGGGTGATATAATGGGGTAGAGAGTGTGATATAATGGAGAACGCTGGCAGATATAATGGGGGTAGGATGTGTGATATAATGGAGAACGCTGTGTGATATAATGGGGGTAGAGTGTGTGATATAATGGAGAACACTGGGTGATATAATGGGGTAGAGTGTGTGATATAATGGAGAACGGTGGGTGATACAATGGGGTAGTCAGTGTGATATAATGGAGAACGCTGGGTGATATAAAGGGGATTCAGTGTGTGATATAATGGAGAACGCTGGGTGATATAATGGGGTAGAGAGTGTGATATAATGCAGAATGCTGGCTGATATAATGGGGTAGAGTGTGTGATATAATGGATAACGCTGTGTGATATAATTGGAGTAGATTGTGTGATATAATGGGGTAGAGTGTGTGATTTAATGGAGAACGCTGGGTGATATAATGCGGTAGAGGGTGTGATATAATGGAGAACGCTGGGTGATATAATGGGGTAGAGTGTGTGATATAATGGAGAACGCTGGGTGATATAATGGGGCAGAGTGTGTGATACAATGGAGAACGCTGGGTGATATAATGGGGTAGAGTGTGTGCTATAATGGAGAACGCTGGGTGATATGATGGGGTACAGTGCGTGATATAATGGAGAATGCTGGGTGATATAATGGGGTAGAGTGTGTGATATAATGGAGAATGCTGGTTGATATAATGGGGGTAGAGTGTGTGATATGATGGAGAAAGCTGAGTGATATAATGGGGCAGAGTGTGTGATATAATGGAGAACACTGACTGATATAATGGGGTAGAGTGAGTGATATAATGGGGTTAGAGTGTGTGATACAATGGGGAACGCTGGGTGACATAATGGGTTAGAGTGTGTGATATAATGGGGGTAGTGTGTGTGATATAATGGGGGTAGAGTGTGTGATATAATGGAGAACGCTGGGTGATTTAATGGGGTAGGGTGTGTGATATAATTGGCGTACAGTGTGTGATATAATGGGGTAGAGTGTGTGATATAATGGAGAACGCTGGGTGATATAATGGGTAGCGTGTGTGATATAATGGAGAACGCTTGGTGAAATAATGCGGGTAGAGTCTGTGATATAACGGAGAACGCTGGGTGATATAATAGGGTAGGGTGTGTGATATAATGGAGAACGCTAGGTGATATAATGGGGTAGAGTGTGGGATATAATGGAGAACAGTGGGTGATATAATGGTGTAGAGTGTGTGATATAATGGAGAACGCTGGGTAATATAATGGGTAGCGTTTGTGATATAATGGAGAATGCTGTGTGATATAATGGGGGTAGAGTGTGTGATATAATGGAGAAGGCTGGGTGATATAATGGGGTAGAGTGTGTGATACAATGGAGAACGCTGGGTGATATGATGGGGTAGAGTGTGTGCTATAATGGAGAACGCTGGGTGATATGATGGGGTACAGTGCGTGATATAATGGAGAATGCTGGGTGATATAATGGGGTAGAGTGTGTGATATAATGGAGAACGCTGGGTGATATAATGGGGGTAGAGTGTGTGGTATAATGGAGAAAGCTGAGTGATATAATGGGGCAGAGTGTGTGATATAATGGAGAACACTGACTGATATAATGGAGTAGAGTGTGTGATATAATGGGGTTAGAGTGTGTGATACAATGGGGAATGCTGGGTGACATAATGGGTTAGAGTGTGTGATATAATGGGGGTAGTGTGTGTGATATAATGGGGGTAGAGTGTGTGATATAATGGAGAACGCTGGGTGATATAATATGGTAGAGTGTGTGTTATAATGGAGAACGCTAGGTGATATAATGGGGTAGAGTGTGTGATATAATGGAGAACGCTGGGTGATATAATGGGTAGCGTGTGTGATATAATGGAGAACGCTTGGTGAAATAATGCGGGTAGAGTCTGTGATATAACGGAGAACGCTGGGTGATATAATAGGGTAGGGTGTGTGATATAATGGAGAACGCTAGGTGATATAATGGGGTAGAGTGTGGGATATAATGGAGAACAGTGGGTGATATAATGGTGTAGAGTGTGTGATATAATGGAGAACGCTGGGTGATAGAATGGGGTAGAGATTGTGATATAATGGAGAACGCTGGGTGATATAATGGGGTAGAGTGTATGATATAATGGAGAACGCTGGGAGATATAATGGGGTAGAGTGTGTGATATAATGGAGAATACTGTTTGATATATTGGGTAGAGTGTGTGATATAATGGGGGTAGAGTGTGTGATATAATGGGGAACGCCGGGTGATATAATGGGGTAGAGTGTGTGATATAATGGAGAACTCTGGGTGGTATAATGGCGGTAGAGTGTGTGATATAATTGGGGTGGAGTATGTGATATACTGGAGAACACTAGATGATATAATGCGGTAGAGTGTGTGATATAATGGGGGTAGTGTGTGTGATATAATGGGGGTAGTGTGTGTGATATAATGGGGGTAGAGTGTGCGATATAATGGGGTAGAATGTGAGATAGAATGGGGTAGAGTGTGTGATATAATGGAGAACGCTGGGTGATATAATGGGGGTAGATAGTGTGATATAATGGAGAATACTGGGTGGTATAATGGGGGTAGAGTGTGTGATATAATGGAGGTGAAGTATGTGATATAATGGAGAATGCTGGGTGGTATAATGGGGGTAGAGTGTGTGATATAATGGGGGTAGAGTGTGTGATATAATCGGCGTAGACTGTGTGATATAATGGGGTAGAGTGTGTGATATAATGTGGTAGTGTGTGATATCATGGGGTAGAGTGTGTGATATAATGGGGGTAGAGTGTGTGATTTAATGGAGAACGCTGGGTGATATAAAGCGGTAGAGGGTGTGATATAATGGAGAACGCTGGGTGATATAATGGGGTAGAGTGTGTAATATAATGGAGAACGCTGGGTGATATAATGGGGTAGAGTGTGCGATATAATGGAGATGGCTGGGTGATATAATGGGGTAGAGTGTGTGATATAATGGAGAACGCTGGGTGATATACTGGGGGTTCAGTGTGTGATATAATGGAGAATGCTGGGTGATATAATGTGGGTAGTGTGTGATATAATTCGGTGGAGTATGTGATATAATGGAAAACGCTAGGTGATATAATGGGGTAGAGTGTGTAATATAATGGAGAACGCTGGGTGATATAATCGGGGTAGAGTGTGTGATATAATGGAGAACGCTGGGTGATATAATCTGGTAGAGTGTGTGATATAATGGAGAACGGTGGGTTATATAAAGGGGGTCGAGTGTCTGATCTAATGGAGAACGCTGGGTGATATAATGGGGTAGAGAGTGTGATATCATGGAGAACGCTGGGTGATATAATGGGGGTAGGATGTGTGATATAATGGAGAACGCTGTGTGATATAATGGGGGTAGAGTGTGTGATATAATGGAGAACACTGGGTGATATAATGGGGTAGAGTGTGTGATATAATGGAGAACGGTGGGTGATACTATGGGATAGTCAGTGTGATATAATGGAGAACGCTGGGTGATATAAAGGGGATTGAGAGTGTGATATAATCGAGAACGCTGGGTGATATAATGGGGTAGAGAGTGTGATATAATGGAGAATGCTGGCTGATATAATGGGGTAGAGTGTGTGATATAATGGATAACGCTGTGTGATATAATGGGAGTAGAGTGTGTGATATAATGGGGTAGAGTGTGTGATATAATGGGGTAGAGAGTGTGATATAATGGGGGTAGAGTGTGTGATATAATGGGGAACGCTGGGTGATATAATGGGGTAGAGTGTGTGATATAATGGAGAACGCTGGGTGATATAATGGGGTCGAGTGTGTGATATAATGGAGAACGCTGGGTGATATAATCGGGTAGAGTGTGTCATATAATGGAGTACGCTGGGTGAGATAATGGGGTAGAGTCTGTGATATAATGGGGGTAGAGTGTGTGATATAATGGGGAACGCTGGGTGATATAATGGGGGTAGACAGTGTGATATAATGGAGAATACTGGGTGGTATAATGGGGTAGAGTGTGTGATATAATGGGGAACGCTGGGTGACATAATGGGTTAGAGTGTGTGATATAATGGGGGTAGTGTGTGTGATATAATGGGGGTAGAGTGTGTGATATAATGGAGAACGCTGGGTGATTTAATGGGGTAGGGTGTGTGATATAATTGGGGTACAGTGTGTGATATAATGGGGTAGAGTGTGTGATATAATGGAGAACGCTGGGTGATATAATATGGTAGTGTGATATAATGCAGAACGCTAGGTGATATAATGGGGTAGAGTGTGTGATATAATGGAGAACGCTGGGTGATATAATGGGTAGCGTGTGTGATATAATGGAGAACGCTTGGTGAAATAATGCGGGTAGAGTCTGTGATATAACGGAGAACGCTGGGTGATATAATAGGGTAGGGTGTGTGATATAATGGAGAACGCTAGGTGATATAATGGGGTAGAGTGTGGGATATAATGGAGAACAGTGGGTGATATAATGGTGTAGAGTGTGTGATATAATGGAGAACGCTGGGTAATATAATGGGTAGCGTGTGTGATATAATGGAGAATGCTGTGTGATATAATGGGGGTAGAGTGTGTGATATAATGGAGAAGGCTGGGTGATATAATGGGGTAGAGTGTGTGATACAATGGAGAACGCTGGGTGATATAATGGGGTAGAGTGTGTGCTATAATGGAGAACGCTGGGTGATATGATGGGGTACAGTGCATGATATAATGGAGAATGCTGGGTGATATAATGGGGTAGAGTGTGTGATATAATGGAGAACGCTGGGTGATATAATGGGGGTAGAGTGTGTGGTATAATGGAGAAAGCTGAGTGATATAATGGGGCAGAGTGTGTGATATAATGGAGAACACTGACTGATATAATGGAGTAGAGTGTGTGATATAATGGGGTTAGAGTGTGTGATACAATGGGGAATGCTGGGTGACATAATGGGTTAGAGTGTGTGATATAATGGGGGTAGTGTGTGTGATATAATGGGGGTAGAGTGTGTGATATAATGGAGAACGCTGGGTGATATAATATGGTAGAGTGTGTGATATAATGGAGAACGCTAGGTGATATAATGGGGTAGAGTGTGTGATATAATGGAGAACGCTGGGTGATATAATGGGTAGCGTGTGTGATATAATGGAGAACGCTTGGTGAAATAATGCGGGTAGAGTCTGTGATATAACGGAGAACGCTGGGTGATATAATAGGGTAGGGTGTGTGATATAATGGAGAACGCTAGGTGATATAATGGGGTAGAGTGTGGGATATAATGGAGAACAGTGGGTGATATAATGGTGTAGAGTGTGTGATATAATGGAGAACGCTGGGTGATAGAATGGGGTAGAGATTGTGATATAATGGAGAACGCTGGGTGATATAATGGGGTAGAGTGTATGATATAATGGAGAACGCTGGGTGATATAATGGGGTAGAGTGTGTGATATAATGGAGAATACTGTTTGATATAATGGGTAGAGTGTGTGATATAATGGGGGTAGAGTGTGTGATATAATGGGGAACGCCGGGTGATATAATGGTGTAGAGTGTGTGATATAATGGAGAACTCTGGGTGGTATAATGGCGGTAGAGTGTGTGATATAATTGGGGTGGAGTATGTGATATACTGGAGAACACTAGATGATATAATGCGGTAGAGTGTGTGATATAATGGGGGTAGTGCGTGTGATATAATGGGGGTAGAGTGTGCGATATAATGGGGTAGAATGTGAGATATAATGGGGTAGAGTGTGTGATATAATGGAGAATACTGGGTGGTATAATGGGGGTAGAGTGTGTGATATAATGGAGGTGAAGTATGTGATATAATGGAGAATGCTGGGTGGTATAATGGGGGTAGAGTGTGTGATATAATGGGGGTAGAGTGTGTGATATAATCGGCGTAGACTGTGTGATATAATGGGGTAGAGTGTGTGATATAATGTGGTAGTGTGTGATATCATGGGGTAGAGTGTGTGATATAATGGGGGTAGAGTGTGTGATTTAATGGAGAACGCTGGGTGATATAAAGCGGTAGAGGGTGTGACATAATGGAGAACGCTGGGTGATATAATGGGGTAGAGTGTGAGATTTAATGGAGAACGCTGGGTGATATAATGGGGTAGAGTGTGTGATATAATGGAGATGGCTGGGTGATATAATGGGGTAGAGTGTGTGATATAATGGAGAACGCTGGGTGATATACTGGGGGTTCAGTGTGTGATATAATGGAGAATGCTGGGTGATATAATGTGGGTAGTGTGTGATATAATTCGGTGGAGTATGTGATATAATGGAAAACGCTAGGTGATATAATGGGGTAGAGTGTGTGATATAATGGAGAACGCTGGGTGATATAATCGGGGTAGAGTGTGTGATATAATGGAGAACGCTGGGTGATATAATCTGGTAGAGTGTGTGATATAATGGAGAACGGTGGGTGATATAAAGGGGGTCGAGTGTCTGATCTAATGGAGAACGCTGGGTGATATAATGGGGTAGAGAGTGTGATATCATGGAGAACGCTGGGTGATATAATGGGGGTAGGATGTGTGATATAATGGAGAACGCTTTGTGATATAATGGGGGTAGAGTGTGTGATATAATGGAGAACACTGGGTGATATAATGGGGTAGAGTGTGTGATATAATGGAGAACGGTGGGTGATACTATGGGATAGTCAGTGTGATATAATGGAGAACGCTGGGTGATATAAAGGGGATTGAGAGTGTGATATAATCGAGAACGCTGGGTGATATAATGGGGTAGAGAGTGTGATATAATGGAGAATGCTGGCTGATATAATGGGGTAGAGTGTGTGATATAATGGATAACGCTGTGTGATATAATGGGAGTAGAGTGTGTGATATAATGGGGTAGAGTGTGTGATATAATGGGGTAGAGAGTGTGATATAATGGGGGTAGAGTGTGTGATATAATGGGGAACGCTGGGTGATATAATGGGGTAGAGTGTGTGATATAATGGAGAACGCTGGGTGATATAATGGGGTCGAGTGAGTGATATAATGGAGAACGCTGGGTCATATAATCGGGTAGAGTGTGTGATATAATGGAGTACGCTGGGTGATATAATGGGGTAGAGTGTGTGATATAATGGGGGTAGAGTGTGTGATATAATGGGGAACGCTGGGTGATATAATGGGGATAGACAGTGTGATATAATGGAGAATACTGGGTGGTATAATGGGGTAGAGTGTGTGATATAATGGAGGTGAAGTATGTGATATAATGGAGAATGCTGGGTGGTATAATGGGGGTAGAGTGTGTGATATAATGGGGGTAGAGTGTGTGATATAATCGGCGTGGAGTGTGTGATATAATGGGGTAGAGAGTGTGATATAATGGGATAGTGTGTGATATCATGGTGTAGAGTGTGTGATATAATGGGGCTAGAGTGTGTGATTTAAGGGAGAACGCTGGGTGATATAATGGGGTAGAGTGTGTGATATAATGGAGAATACTGTTTGATATAATGGGGTAGAGTGTGTGATATAATGCGGTAGAGGGTGTGATATAATGGAGAACGCTGGGTGATATAATGGGGTAGAGTGTGTGATATAATGGAGAACGCTGGGTGATATAATGGGGTAGAGTGTGTGATATAATGGAGATGGCTGGGTGATATAATGGGGTAGAGTGTGTGATATAATGGAGAACGCTGGGTGATTTACTGGGGGTTCAGTGTGTGATATAATGGAGAATGCTGGGTGATATAATGTGGGTAGTGTGTGATATAATTCGGTGGAGTATGTGATATAATGGAAAACGCTAGGTGATATAATGGGGTAGAGTGTGTGATATAATGGAGAACGCTGGGTGATATAATCGGGGTAGAGTGTGTGATATAATGGAGAACGCTGGGTGATATTATCTGGTAGAGTGTGTGATATAATGGAGAACGGTGGGTGATATAAAGGGGGTCGAGTGTCTGATCTAATGGAGAACGCTGGGTGATATAATGGGGTAGAGAGTGTGATATCATGGAGAACGCTGGGTGATATAATGGGGGTAGGATGTGTGATATATTGGAGAACGCTGTGTGATATAATGGGGGTAGAGTGTGTGATATAATGGAGAACACTGGGTGATGTAATGGGGTAGAGTGTGTGATATAATGGAGAACGGTGGGTGATACTATGGGATAGTCAGTGTGATATAATGGAGAACGCTGGGTGATATAAAGGGGATTGAGAGTGTGATATAATCGAGAACGCTGGGTGATATAATGGGGTAGAGAGTGTGATATAATGGAGAATGCTGGCTGATATAATGGGGTAGAGTGTGTGATATAATGGATAACTCTGTGTGATATAATGGGAGTAGAGTGTGTGATATAATGGGGTAGAGTGTGTGATATAATGGGGTAGAGAGTGTGATATAATGGGGGTAGAGTGTGTGATATAATGGGGAACGCTGGGTGATATAATGGGGTAGAGTGTGTGATATAATGGAGAACGCTGGGTGATATAATGGGGTCGAGTGTGTGATATAATGGAGAACGCTGGGTGATATAATCGGGTAGAGTGTGTGATATAATGGAGTACGCTGGGTGATATAATGGGGTAGAGTGTGTGATATAATGGGGGTAGAGTGTGTGATATAATGGGGAACGCTGGGTGATATAATGGGGGTAGACAGTGTGATATAATCGAGAATACTGGGTGGTATAATGGGGTAGAGTGTGTGATATAATGGAGGTGAAGTATGTGATATAATGGAGAATGCTGGGTTGTATAATGGGGGTAGAGTGTGTGATATAATGGGGGTAGAGTGTGTGATATAATCGGCGTGGAGTGTGTGATATAATGGGGTTGAGTGTGTGATATAATGGGGTAGTGTGTGATATCATGGTGTAGAGTGTGTGATATAATGGGGCTAGAGTGTGTGATTTAAGGGAGAACGCTGGGTGATATAATGGGGTAGAGTGTGTGATATAATGGAGAATACTGTTTGATATAATGGGGTAGAGTGTGTGATATAATGGGGGTAGAGTGTGTGATATAATGGGGAACGCCGGGTGATATAATGGGGTAGAGTGTGTGATATAATAGAGAACACTGGGTGGTATAATGGCGGTAGAGTGTGTGATATAATTGGGGTGGAGTATGTGATATACTGGAGAACGCTAGATGATATAATGCGGTAGAGTGTGTGATATAATGGGGGTAGTGTGTGTGATATAATGGGGGTAGAGTATGTGATATAATGGGGTAGAATGTGAGATAGAATGGGGTAGAGTGTGTGATATAATGGAGAACGCTGGGTAATATAATGGGGGTAGATAGTGTGATATAATGGAGAATACTGGGTGGTATAATGGGGGTAGAGTGTGTGATATAATGGAGGTGAAGTATGTGATATAATGGAGAATGCGGGGTGCTATAAGGGGGGTAGAGTGTGTGATATAATGGGGGTAGAGTGTGTGATATAATCGGTGTAGAGTGTGAGGTATAATGGGGTAGAGTGTGTGATATAATGGGGTAGTGTGTGATATCATGGGGTAGATTGTGTGATATAATGGGGGTAGAGTGTGTGATTTAATGGAGAACGCTGGGTGATATAAAGCGGTAGAGGGTGTGATATAATGGAGAACGCTGGGTGATATAATGGGGTAGAGTGTGTGATAAAATGGAGATGGCTGGGTGATATAATGGGGTAGAGTGTGTGATATAATGGAGACCGCTGGGTGATATACTGGGGGTACAGTGTGTGATATAATGGAGAATGCTGGGTGATATAATGGGGGTAGTGTGTGATATAATTCGGTGGAGTATGTGATATAATGGAGAACGCTAGGTGATATAATGGGGTACAGTGCGTGATATAATGGAGAACGTTGGGTGATATAATGGTGTAGAGTGTGTGATATAACGGGGGTAGAGTGTGTGATATAATGGAGAACGCTGGGTGATATAATCGGTAGCGTGTGTGATATAATGGAGAACGCTGGGTGATTTAATGGGGTAGAGTGTGTGATATAATGGGGGTAGAGTGTGTCATATAATGGGGTAGAGTGTGTGATATAATGGGGGAGGAGTATGTGATATAATGGAGAACGCTAGGTGATATAATGGGGTAGAGTGTGTGATATAATGGGGGTAGTGCGTGTGATATAATGGAGAACGCTGGGTGATATAATGCGGTAGAGGGTGTGATATAATGGAGAACGCTAGGTGATATAATGGGGTAGAGTGTGTGATATAATGGGGGTAGAGTGTGTCATATAATGGGTAACGCTGGGTGATATAATGGGGTAGAGTGTGTGATATAAAGGAGAACGCTGGGTGATATAATGGGGGTAGATAGTGTGATATAATGGAGAATACTGGGTGGTATAATGGGGGTAGAGTGTGTGATATAATGGAGGTGAAGTATGTGATATAATGGAGAATGCTGGGTGCTATAATGGGGGTAGAGTGTGTGATATAATGGGGGTAGAGTGTGTGATATAATCGGCTTAGAGTGTGTGATATAATGGGGTAGAGTGTGTGATATAATGTGGTAGTGTGTGATATCATGGGGTAGAGTGTGTGATTTAATGGTGAACGCTGGGTGATATAAAGCGGTAGAGGGTGTGATATAATGGAGAACGCTGGGTGATATAATGGGGTAGAGTGTGTGCTATAATGGAGAACGCTGGGTGATATAATGGGGTAGAGTGTGTGATATAATGGAGATGGCTGGGTGATATAATGGGGTAGAGTGTGTGATATAATGGAGAACGCTGGGTGATATACTGGGGGTTCAGTGTGTGATATAATGGAGAATGCTGGGTGATATAATGGGGGTAGTGTGTGATATAATTCGGTGGAGTATGTGATATAATGGAAAACGCTAGGTGATATAATGCGGTAGAGTGTGTGATATAATGGCGAACGCTGGGTGATATAATCGGGGTAGAGTGTGTGATATAATGGAGAACGCTGGGTGATATAATGTGGTAGAGTGTGTGATATAATGGAGAATGGTGGGTGATATAAAGGGGGTCGAGTGTCTGATCTAATGGAGAACGCTGGGTGATATAATGGGGTAGAGAGTGTGATATCATGGAGAACGCTGGGTGATATAATGGGGGTAGGATGTGTGATATAATGGAGAACGCTGTGTGATATAATGGAGAACACTGGGTGATATAATGGGGTAGAGTGTGTGATATAATGGAGAACGGTGGGTGATACTATGGGATAGTCAGTGTGATATAATGGAGAACGCTGGGTGATATAAAGGGGATTGAGAGTGTGATATAATCGAGAACGCTGGGTGATATAATGGGGTAGACAGTGTGATATAATGGAGAATGCTGGCTGATATAATGGGGTAGAGTGTGTGATATAATGGATAACGCTGTGTGATATAATGGGAGTAGAGTGTGTGATATAATGGGGTAGAGTGTGTGATATAATGGGGTAGAGAGTGTGATATAATGGGGGTAGAGTGTGTGATATAATGGGGAACGCTGGGTGATATAATGGGGTAGAGTGTGTGATATAATGGAGAACGCTGGGTGATATAATGGGGTCGAGAGTGTGATATAATGGAGAACGCTGGGTGATATAATCGGGTAGAGTGTGTGATATAATGGAGTACGCTGGGTGATATAATGGGGTAGAGTGTGTGATATAATGGGGGTAGAGTGTGTGATATAATGGGGAACGCTGGGTGATATAATGGGGGTAGACAGTGTGATATAATGGAGAATACTGGGTGGTATAATGGGGTAGAGTGTGTGATATAATGGAGGTGAAGTATGTGATATAATGGAGAATGCTGGGTGGTATAATGGGGGTAGAGTGTGTGATATAATGGGGGTAGAGTGTGTGATATAATCGGCGTGGAGTGTGTGATATAATGGGGTAGAGTGTGTGATATAATGGGGTAGTGTGTGATATCATGGGGTAGAGTGTGTGATATAATGGGGCTAGAGTGTGTGATTTAAGGGAGAACGCTGGGTGATATAATGGGGTAGAGTGTGTGATATAATGGAGAATACTGTTTGATATAATGGGGTAGAGTTTGTGATATAATGGGGGTAGAGTGTGTGATATAATGGGGAACGCCGGGTGATATAATGGGGTAGAGTGTGTGATATAATGGAGAACTCTGGGTGGTATAATGGCGGTAGAGTGTGTGATATAATTGGGGTGGAGTATGTGATATACTGGAGAACGCTAGATGATATAATGCGGTAGAGTGTGTGATATAATGGGGGTAGTGTGTGTGATATAATGGGGGTAGAGTATGTGATATAATGGGGTAGAATGTGAGATAGAATGGGGTAGAGTGTGTGATATAATCGAGAACGCTGGGTAATATAATGGGGGTAGATAGAGTGATATAATGGAGAATACGGTGGTATAATGGGGGTAGAGTGTGTGATATAATGGAGGTGAAGTATGTGATATAATGGAGAATGCTGGGTGCTATAATGGGGGTAGAGTGTGTGATATAATGGGGGTAGAGTGTGTGATATAATCGGTGTAGAGTGTGTGGTATAATGGGGTAGAGTGTGTGATATAATGGGGTAGTGTGTGATATCATGGGGTAGAGTGTGTGATATAATGGGGGTAGAGTGTGTGATTTAATGGAGAACGCTTGGTGATATAAAGCGGTAGAGGGTGTGTTATAATGGAGAACGCTGGGTGATATACTGGGGGTACAGTGTGTGATATAATGGAGAATGCTGGGTGATATAATGGGGGTAGTGTGTGATATAATTCGGTGGAGTATGTGATATAATGGAGAACGCTAGGTGATATAATGGGGTACAGTGCGTGATATAATGGAGAACGCTGGGTGATATAATGGGGTAGAGTGTGTGATATAATGGAGAACGCTGGGTGATATAATGGTGTAGAGTGTGTGATATAACGGGGGTAGAGTGTGTGATATAATGGAGAACGCTGGGTGATATAATCGGTAGCGTGTGTGATATAATGGAGAACGCTGGGTGATTTAATGGGGTAGAGTGTGTGATATAATGGGGGTAGAGTGTGTTATATAATGGGGTAGAGTGTGTGATATAATGGGGAAGGAGTATGTGATATAATGGAGAACGCTAGGTGATATAATGGGGTAGAGTGTGTGATATAATGGGGGTAGAGTGTGTGATACAATGGAGAACGCTGGGTGATATAATGCGGTAGAGGGTGTGATATAATGGAGAACGCTAGGTGATATAATGGGGTAGAGTGTGTGATATAATGGGGGTAGAGTGTGTCATATAATGGGGAACGCTGGGTGATATAATGGGGTAGAGTGTGTGATATAAAGGAGAACGCTGGGTGATATACTGGGGGTAGATAGTGTGATATAATGGAGAATACTGGGTGGTATAATGGGGGTAGAGTGTGTGATATAATGGAGGTGAAGTATGTGATATAATGGAGAATGCTGGGTGGTATAATGGGGGTAGAGTGTGTGATATAATGGGGGTAGAGTGTGTGATTTAATGGTGAACGCTGGGTGATATAATGGGGTAGAGTGTGTGATATAATGGAGAACGCTGGGTGATATAATGGGGTAGAGTGTGTGATATAATGGAGATGGCTGGTTGATATAATGGGGTAGAGGGTGTGATATAATGGAGAACGCTGTGTGATATAATGGGGTAGATTGTGTGATATAATTAGAGAACGCTGGGTGATATACTGGGGGTACAGTGTGTGATATAATGGAGAATGCTGGGTGATATAATGGGGGTAGTGTGTGATATAATTGGGTGGAGTATGTGATATAATGGAGAACGCTAGCTGATATATTGGGGTAGAGTGTGTGATATAATGGAGAGCGCTGTGTGATATAATCGGGGTAGAGTGTGTGATATAATGGAGAACGGTGGGTGATATAAAGGGGGTCGAGTGTCTGATATAATGGAGAACGCTGGGTGATATAATGGGGTAGAGAGTGTGATATAATGGAGAACGCTGGCTGATATAATGGTGGTAGTGTGTGATATAATTCGGTGGAGTATGTGATATAATGGAAAACGCTAGGTGATATAATGGGGTAGAGTGTGTGATATAATGGCGAACGCTGGGTGATATAATCGGGGTAGAGTGTGTGATATAATGGAGAACGCTGGGTGATATAATGTGGTAGAGTGTGTGATATAATGGAGAACGGTGGGTGATATAAAGGGGGTCGAGTGTCTGATCTAATGGAGAACGCTGGGTGATATAATGGGGTAGAGAGTGTGATATCATGGAGAACGCTGGGTGATATAATGGGGGTAGGATGTGTGATATAATGGAGAACGCTGTGTGATATAATGGGGGTAGAGTGTGTGATATAATGGAGAACACTGGGTGATATAATGGGGTAGAGTGTGTGATATAATGGAGAACGGTGGGTGATACTATGGGATAGTCAGTGTGATATAATGGAGAACGCTGGGTGATATAAAGGGGATTGAGAGTGTGATATAATCGAGAACGCTGGGTGATATAATGGGGTAGAGAGTGTGATATAATGGAGAATGCTGGCTGATATAATGGGGTAGAGTGTGTGATATAATGGATAACGCTGTGTGATATAATGGGAGTAGAGTGTGTGATATAATGGGGTAGAGTGTGTGATATAATGGGGTAGAGAGTGTGATATAATGGGGGTAGAGTGTGTGATATAATGGGGAACGCTGGGTGATATAATGGGGTAGAGTGTGTGATATAATGGAGAACGCTGGGTGATATAATGGGGTCGAGTGTGTGATATAATGGAGAACGCTGGGTGATATAATCGGGTAGAGTGTGTGATATAATGGAGTACGCTGGGTGATATAATGGGGTAGAGTGTGTGATATAATGGGGGTAGAGTGTGTGATATAATGGGGAACGCTGGGTGATATAATGGGGGTAGACAGTGTGATATAATGGAGAATACTGGGTGGTATAATGGGGGTAGAGTGTGTGATATAATGGGGGTAGAGTGTGTGATATAATGGGGTAGTGTGTGATATCATGGTGTAGAGTGTGTGATATAATGGGGCTAGAGTGTGTGATTTAAGGGAGAACGCTGGGTGATATAATGGGGTAGAGTGTGTGATATAATGGGGTAGTGTGTGATATCATGGGGTAGAGTGTGTGATATAATGGGGCTAGAGTGTGTGATTTAAGGGAGAACGCTGGGTGATATAATGGGGTAGAGTGTGTGATATAATGGAGAATACTGTTTGATATAATGGGGTAGAGTGTGTGATATAATGGGGGTAGAGTGTGTGATATAATGGGGAACGCCGGGTGATATAATGGGGTAGAGTGTGTGATATAATGGAGAACTCTGGGTGGTATAATGGCGGTAGTGTGTGTGATATAATTGGGGTGGAGTATGTGATATACTGGAGAACGCTAGATGATATAATGCGGTAGAGAGTGTGATATAATGGGGGTAGTGTGTGTGATATAATGGGGGTAGAGTATGTGATATAATGGGGTAGAATGTGAGATAGAATGGGGTAGAGTGTGTGATATAATGGAGAACGCTGGGTAATATAATGGGGGTAGATAGTGTGATATAATGGAGAATACTGGGTGGTATAATGGGGGTAGAGTGTGTGATATAATGGAGGTGAAGTATGTGATATAATGGAGAATGCGGGGTGCTATAATGGGGGTAGAGTGTGTGATATAATGGGGGTAGAGTGTGTGATATAATCGGTGTAGAGTGTGTGGTATAATGGGGTAGAGTGTGTGATATAATGGGGTAGTGTGTGATATCATGGGGTAGCGTGTGTGATATAATGGGGGTAGAGTGTGTGATTTAATGGAGAACGCTGGGTGATATCAAGCGGTAGAGGGTGTGTTATAATGGAGAACGCTGGGTGATATAATGGGGTAGAGTGTGTGATATAATGGAGATGGCTGGGTGATATAATGGGGTAGAGTGTGTGATATAATGGAGACCGCTGGGTGATATACTGGGGGTACAGTGTGTGATATAATGGAGAATGCTGGGTGATATAATGGGGGTAGTGTGTGATATAATTCGGTGGAGTATGTGATATAATGGAGAACGCTAGGTGATATAATGGGGTACAGTGCGTGATATAATGGAGAACGCTGGGTGATATAATGGGGTAGAGTGTGTGATATAATGGAGAACGCTGGGTGATATAATGGTGTAGAGTGTGTGATATAACGGGGGTAGAGTGTGTGATATAATGGAGAACGCTGGGTGATATAATCGGTAGCGTGTGTGATATAATGGAGAACGCTGGGTGATTTAATGGGGTAGAGTGTGTGATATAATGGGGGTAGAGTGTGTTATATAATGGGGTATAGTGTGTGATATAATGGGGAAGGAGTATGTGATATAATGGAGAACGCTAGGTGATATAATGGGGTTGAGTGTGTGATATAATGGGGGTAGAGTGTGTGATACAATGGAGAACGCTGGGTGATATAATGCGGTAGAGGGTGTGATATAATGGAGAACGCTAGGTGATATAATGGGGTAGAGTGTGTGATATAATGGGGGTAGAGTGTGTCATATAATGGGGAACGCTGGGTGATATAATGGGGTAGAGTGTGTGATATAAAGGAGAACGCTGGGTGATATAATGGGGGTAGATAGTGTGATATAATGGAGAATACTGGGTGGTATAATGGGGGTAGAGTGTGTGATATAATGGAGGTGAAGTATGTGATATAATGGAGAATGCTGAGTGGTATAATGGGGGTAGAGTGTGTGATATAATGGGGGTAGAGTGTGTGATTTAATGGTGAACGCTGGGTGATATAATGGGGTAGAATGTGTGATATAATGGAGAACGCTGGGTGATATAATGGGGTAGAGTGTGTGATATAATGGAGATGGCTGGTTGATATAATGGGGTAGAGTGTGTGATATAATGGAGAAAGCTGTGTGATATAATGGGGTAGAGTGTGTGATATAATGGAGAACGCTGGGTGATATACTGGGGGTACAGTGTGTGATATAATGGAGAATGCTGGGTGATATAATGGGGGTAGTGTGTGATATAATTGGGTGGAGTATGTGATATAATGGAGAACGCTAGCTGATATAATGGGGTAGAGTGTGTGATATAATGGAGAGCGCTGGGTGATATAATCGGGGTAGAGTGTGTGATATAATGGAGAACGCTGGGTGATATAATGTGGTAGAGTGTGTGATATAATGGAGAACGGTGGGTGATATAAAGGGGGTCGAGTGTCTGATATAATGGAGAACGCTGGGTGATATAATGGGGTAGAGAGTGTGATATAATGGAGAACGCTGGCTGATATAATGGGGGTAGGATGTGTGATATAATGGAGAACGCTGTGTGATGTAATGGGGGTAGAGTGTGTGATATAATGGAGAACACTGGGTGATATAATGGGGTAGAGTGTGTGATATAATGGAGAACAGTGGGTGATACAATCGGGTAGTCAGTGTGATATAATGGAGAACGCTGGGTGATATAAAGGGGATTGAGTGTGTGATATAATGGATAACGCTGTGTGATATAATTGGAGTAGAGCGTGTGATATAATGGGGTAGAGTGTGTGATATAATGGGGTAGAGTGTGTGATATAATGGGGAACGCTGGTTGATATAATGGGGTAGAGTGGGTGATATAATGGAGAACGCTGGGTGACATAATGGGTAGCGTGTGTGATATAATGGAGAACGCTGGGTGATATAATGGGGTAGACTGTGTGCTATAATGGAGAACGCTGGGTGATATAATGCGGTAGAGGGTGTGATATAATGGAGAACGCTAGGTGATATAATGGGGTAGAGTGTGTGATATAATGGAGAACGCTGGGTGATATAATGGGTAGCGTGTGTGATATAATGGAGAATGCTGTGTGATATAATGCGGTAGAGGGTGTGATATAATGGGGAACGCTGGGTGATATAATGGGGTAGAGTGGGTGATATAATGGAGAACGCTGGGTGATATAAGGGGTAGCGTGTGTGATATAATGGAGAACGCTGGGTGATATAATGCGGTAGAGGGTGTGATATAATGGAGAACGCTAGGTGATATAATGGGGTAGAGTGTGTGATATAATGGGGGTAGAGTGTGTCATATAATGGGGAACGCTGGGAGATATAATGGGGTAGAGTGTGTGATATAATGGAGAATGCTGGGTGATATAGTGGGGTAGAGTGTGTGATATAATGGAGAACGCTGGGTGATATAATGGGTAGCGTGTGTGATATAATGGAGAATGCTGTGTGATATAATGCGGTAGAGGGTGTGATATAATGGGGAACGCTGGGTGATATAATGGGGTAGAGTGGGTGATATAATGGAGAACGCTGGGTGATATAATGGGTAGCGTGTGTGATATAATGGAGAACGCTGGGTGATATAATGCGGTAGAGGGTGTGAGATAATGGAGAACGCTAGGTGATATAATGGGGTAGAGTGTGTGCTATAATGGAGAACGCTCGGTGATATGATGGGGTACAGTGCGTGATATAATGGAGAATGCTGGGTGATATAATGGGGTAGAGTGTGTGATATAATAGAGAACGCTGGGTGATATAATGGGGGTAGAGTGTGTGATATAATGGAGAAAGCTGAGTGATATAATGGGGCAGAGTGTGTGATATAATGGAGAACACTGGCTGATATAATGGGGTAGTGTGTGTGATATAATGGGGTTAGAGTGTGTCATACAATGGAGAACGCTGGGTGACATAATGGGTTAGAGTGTGTGATATAATGGGGGTAGTGTGTGTGATATAATGGGGTTGAGTGTGTGATATAATGGAGAACGCTGGGTGATTTAATGGGGTAGGGTGTGTGATATAATTGGGGTACAGTGTGTGATATAATGGGGTAGAGTTTGTGATATAATGGAGAACGCTAGGTGATATAATGGGGTAGAGTGTGTGATATAATGGAGAACGCTGTGTGATATAATGGGTAGCGTGTGTGATATAATGGAGAACGCTTGGTGAAATAATGCGGGTAGAGTCTGTGATATAACGGAGAATGCTGGGTGATATAATAGGGTAGGGTGTGTGATATAATGGAGAACGCTAGGTGATATAATGGGGTAGAGTGTGGGATATAATGGAGAACAGTGGGTGATATAATGGTGTAGAGTGTGTGATATAATGTGGTAGTGTGTGATATCATGGGGTAGAGTGTGTGATATAATGGGGGTAGAGTGTGTGATTTAATGGAGAACGCTGGGTGATATAAAGCGGTAGAGGGTGTGATGTAATGGAGATCGCTGGGTGATATAATGGGGTAGAGTGTGTGATATAATGGAGAACGCTGGGTGATATAATGGGGTAGAGTGTCTGATATAATGGAGATGGCTGGGTGATATAATGGGGTAGAGTGTGTTATATAATGGAGAACGCTGGGTGATATACTTGGGGTTCAGTGTGTGATATAATGGAGAATGCTGGGTGATATAATGGGGGTAGTGTGTGATATAATTCGGTGGAGTATGTGATATAATGGAAAACGCTAGGTGATATAATGGGGTAGAGTGTGTGATATAATGGAGAACGCTGGGTGATATAATCGGGGTAGAGTGTGTGATATAATGGAGAACGCTGGGTGATATAATGTGGTAGAGTGTGTGATATAATGGAGAACGGTGGGTGATATAAAGGGGGTCGAGTGTCTGATCTAATGGAGAACGCTGGGTGATATAATGGGGTAGAGAGTGTGATATCATGGAGAACGCTGGGTGATATAATGGGGGTAGGATGTGTGATATAATGGAGAACGCTGTGTGATATAATGGGGGTAGAGTGTGTGATATAATGGAGAACACTGGGTGATATAATGGGGTAGAGTGTGTGATATAATGGAGAACGGTGGGTGATACTATGGGATAGTCAGTGTGATATAATGGAGAACGCTGGGTGATATAAAGGGGATTGAGAGTGTGATATAATCGAGAACGCTGGGTGATATAATGGGGTAGTGAGTGTGATATAATGGAGAATGCTGGCTGATATAATGGGGTAGAGTGTGTGATATAATGGATAACGCTGTGTGATATAATGGGAGTAGAGTGTGTGATATAATGGGGTAGAGTGTGTGATATAATGGGGTAGAGAGTGTGATATAATGGGGGTAGAGTGTGTGATATAATGGGGAACGCTGGGTGATATAATGGGGTAGAGTGTGTGATATAATGGAGAACGCTGGGAGATATAATGGGGTCGAGTGTGTGATATAATGGAGAACGCTGGGTGATATAATCGGGTAGAGTGTGTGATATAATGGAGTACGCTGGGTGATATGATAGGGTAGAGTGTGTGATATAATGGGGGTAGAGTGTGTGATATAATGGGGAACGCTGGGTGATATAATGGGGTTAGACAGTGTGGTATAATGGAGAATACCGGGTGGTATAATGGGGGTAGAGTGTGTGATATAATGGAGGTGAAGTATGTGATATAATGGAGAATGCTGGGTGGTATAATGGGGGTAGAGTGTGTGATATAATGGGGCTAGAGTGTGTGATTTAAGGGAGAACGCTGGGTGATATAATGGGGTAGAGTGTGTGATATAATGGAGAATACTTTTTGATATAATGGTGTAGAGTGTGTGATATAATGGGGGTAGAGTGTGTGATATAATTGGGGTGGAGTATGTGATATACTGGAGAACGCTAGATGATATAATGCGGTAGAGTGTGTGATATAATGGGGGTAGTGTGTGTGATATAATGGGGGTAGAGTGTGTGATATAATGGGGTAGAGTGTGTGATATAATGGGGTAGAGAGTGTGATATAATGGGGGTAGAGTGTGTGATATAATGGGGAACGCTGGGTGATATAATGGGGTAGAGTGTGTGATATAATGGAGAACGCTGGGTGATATAATGGGGTCGAGTGTGTGATATAATGGAGAACGCTGGGTGATATAATCGGGTAGAGTGTGTGATATAATGGAGTACGCTGGGTGATATAATGGGGTAGAGTGTGTGATATAATGGGGGTAGAGTGTGTGATATAATGGGGAACGCTGGGTGATATAATGGGGGTAGACAGTGTGATATAATGGAGAATACTGGGTGGTATAATGGGGTAGAGTGTGTGATATAATGGAGGTGAAGTATGTGATATAATGGAGAATGCTGGGTGGTATGATGGGGGTAGAGTGTGTGATATAATGGGGGTAGAGTGTGTGATATAATCGGCGTGGAGTGTGTGATATAATGGGGTAGAGTGTGTGATATAATGGGGTAGTGTGTGATATCATGGGGTAGAGTGTGTGATATAATGGGGCTAGAGTGTGTGATTTAAGGGAGAACGCTGGGTGATATAATGGGGTAGAGTGTGTGATATAATGGAGAATACTGTTTGATATAATGGGGTAGAGTGTGTGATATAATGGGGGTAGAGTGTGTGATATAATGGGGAACGCCGGGTGATATAATGGGGTAGAGTGTGTGATATAATGGAGAACTCTGGGTGGTATAATGGCGGTAGTGTGTGTGATATAATTGGGGTGGAGTATGTGATATACTGGAGAACGCTAGATGATATAATGCGGTAGAGTGTGTGATATAATGGGGGTAGTGTGTGTGATATAATGGGGGTAGAGTGTGTGATATAATGGGGGTAGAGTGTGTGATATAATCGGTGTAGAGTGTGTGGTATAATGGGGTAGAGTGTGTGATATAATGGGGTAGTGTGTGATATCATGGGGTAGCGTGTGTGATATAATGGGGGTAGAGTGTGTGATTTAATGGAGAACGCTGGGTGATATCAAGCGGTAGAGGGTGTGTTATAATGGAGAACGCTGGGTGATATAATGGGGTAGAGTGTGTGATATAATGGAGATGGCTGGGTGATATAATGGGGTAGAGTGTGTGATATAATGGAGACCGCTGGGTGATATACTGGGGGTACAGTGTGTGATATAATGGAGAATGCTGGGTGATATAATGGGGGTAGTGTGTGATATAATTCGGTGGAGTATGTGATATAATGGAGAACGCTAGGTGATATAATGGGGTACAGTGCGTGATATAATGGAGAACGCTGGGTGATATAATGGGGTAGAGTGTGTGATATAATGGAGAACGCTGGGTGATATAATGGTGTAGAGTGTGTGATATAACGGGGGTAGAGTGTGTGATATAATGGAGAACGCTGGGTGATATAATCGGTAGCGTGTGTGATATAATGGAGAACGCTGGGTGATTTAATGGGGTAGAGTGTGTGATATAATGGGGGTAGAGTGTGTTATATAATGGGGTATAGTGTGTGATATAATGGGGAAGGAGTATGTGATATAATGGAGAACGCTAGGTGATATAATGGGGTAGAGTGTGTGATATAATGGGGGTAGAGTGTGTGATACAATGGAGAACGCTGGGTGATATAATGCGGTAGAGGGTGTGATATAATGGAGAACGCTAGGTGATATAATGGGGTAGAGTGTGTGATATAATGGGGGTAGAGTGTGTCATATAATGGGGAACGCTGGGTGATATAATGGGGTAGAGTGTGTGATATAAAGGAGAACGCTGGGTGATATAATGGGGGTAGATAGTGTGATATAATGGAGAATACTGGGTGGTATAATGGGGGAGAGTGTGTGATATAATGGAGGTGAAGTATGTGATATAATGGAGAATGCTGAGTGGTATAATGGGGGTAGAGTGTGTGATATAATGGGGGTAGAGTGTGTGATTTAATGGTGAACGCTGGGTGATATAATGGGGTAGAGTGTGTGATATAATGGAGAACGCTGGGTGATATAATGGGGTAGAGTGTGTGATATAATGGAGATGGCTGGTTGATATAATGGGGTAGAGTGTGTGATATAATGCAGAAAGCTGAGTGATATAATGGGGTAGAGTGTGTGATATAATGGAGAACGCTGGGTGATATACTGGGGGTACAGTGTGTGATATAATGGAGAATGCTGGGTGATATAATGGGGGTAGTGTGTGATATAATTGGGTGGAGTATGTGATATAATGGAGAACGCTAGCTGATATAATGGGGTAGAGTGTGTGATATAATGGAGAGCGCTGGGTGATATAATCGGGGTAGTGTGTGTGATATAATGGAGAACGCTGGGTGATATAATGTGGTAGAGTGTGTGATATAATGGAGAACGGTGGGTGATATAAAGGGGGTCGAGTGTCTGATATAATGGAGAACGCTGGGTGATATAATGGGGTAGAGAGTGTGATATAATGGAGAACGCTGGGTGATATACTTGGGGTTCAGTGTGTGATATAATGGAGAACTGTGGGTGATACAATCGGGTAGTCAGTGTGATATAATGGAGAACGCTGGGTGATATAAAGGGGATTGAGTGTGTGATAAAATGGATAACGCTGTGTGATATAATTGGAGTAGAGCGTGTGATATAATGGGGTAGAGTGTGTGATATAATGGGGTAGAGTGTGTGATATAATGGGGAACGCTGGTTGATATAATGGGGTAGAGTGGGTGATATAATGGAGAACGCTGGGTGACATAATGGGTAGCGTGTGTGATATAATGGAGAACGCTGGGTGATATAATGGGGTAGACTGTGTGCTATAATGGAGAACGCTGGGTGATATAATGCGGTAGAGGGTGTGATATAATGGAGAACGCTAGGTGATATAATGGGGTAGAGTGTGTGATATAATGGAGAACGCTGGGTGATATAATGGGTAGCGTGTGTGATATAATGGAGAATGCTGTGTGATATAATGCGGTAGAGGGTGTGATATAATGGGGAACGCTGGTTGATATAATGGGGTAGAGTGGGTGATATAATGGAGAACGCTGGGTGACATAATGGGTAGCGTGTGTGATATAATGGAGAACGCTGGGTGATATAATGGGGTAGACTGTGTGCTATAATGGAGAACGCTGGGTGATATAATGCGGTAGAGGGTGTGATATAATGGAGAACGCTAGGTGATATAATGGGGTAGAGTGTGTGATATAATGGAGAACGCTGGGTGATATAATGGGTAGCGTGTGTGATATAATGGAGAATGCTGTGTGATATAATGCGGTAGAGGGTGTGATATAATGGGGAACGCTGGGTGATATAATGGGGTAGAGTGGGTGATATAATGGAGAACGCTGGGTGATATAATGGGTAGCGTGTGTGATATAATGGAGAACGCTGGGTGATATAATGCGGTAGAGGGTGTGATATAATGGAGAACGCTAGGTGATATAATGGGGTAGAGTGTGTGATATAATGGGGGTAGAGTGTGTCATATGATGGGGAACGCTGGGAGATATAATGGGTAGCGTGTGTGATATAATGGAGAATGCTGTGTGATATAATGCGGTAGAGGGTGTGATATAATGGGGAACGCTGGGTGATATAATGGGGTAGAGTGGGTGATATAATGGAGAACGCTGGGTGATATAAGGGGTAGCGTGTGTGATATAATGGAGAACGCTGGGTGATATAATGCGGTAGAGGGTGTGATATAATGGAGAACGCTAGGTGATATAATGGGGTAGAGTGTGTGATATAATGGGGGTAGAGTGTGTCATATAATGGGGAACGCTGGGAGATATAATGGGGTAGAGTGTGTGATATAATGGAGAATGCTGGGTGATATAGTGGGGTAGAGTGTGTGATATAATGGAGAACGCTGGGTGATATAATGGGTAGCGTGTGTGATATAATGGAGAATGCTGTGTGATATAATGCGGTAGAGGGTGTGATATAATGGGGAACGCTGGGTGATATAATGGGGTAGAGTGGGTGATATAATGGAGAACGCTGGGTGATATAATGGGTAGCGTGTGTGATATAATGGAGAACGCTGGGTGATATAATGCGGTAGAGGGTGTGAGATAATGGAGAACGCTAGGTGATATAATGGGGTAGAGTGTGTGCTATAATGGAGAACGCTCGGTGATATGATGGGGTACAGTGCGTGATATAATGGATAATGCTGGGTGATATAATGGGGTAGAGTGTGTGATATAATAGAGAACGCTGGGTGATATAATGGGGGTAGAGTGTGTGATATAATGGAGAAAGCTGAGTGATATAATGGGGCAGAGTGTGTGATATAATGGAGAACACTGGCTGATATAATGGGGTAGTGTGTGTGATATAATGGGGTTAGAGTGTGTCATACAATGGAGAACGCTGGGTGACATAATGGGTTAGAGTGTGTGATATAATGGGGGTAGTGTGTGTGATATAATGGGGTTGAGTGTGTGATATAATGGAGAACGCTGGGTGATTTAATGGGGTAGGGTGTGTGATATAATTGGGGTACAGTGTGTGATATAATGGGGTAGAGTTTGTGATATAATGGAGAACGCTAGGTGATATAATGGGGTAGAGTGTGTGATATAATGGAGAACGCTGTGTGATATAATGGGTAGCGTGTGTGATATAATGGAGAACGCTTGGTGAAATAATGCGGGTAGAGTCTGTGATATAACGGAGAATGCTGGGTGATATAATAGGGTAGGGTGTGTGATATAATGGAGAACGCTAGGTGATATAATGGGGTAGAGTGTGGGATATAATGGAGAACAGTGGGTGATATAATGGTGTAGAGTGTGTGATATAATGTGGTAGTGTGTGATATCATGGGGTAGAGTGTGTGATATAATGGGGGTAGAGTGTGTGATTTAATGGAGAACGCTGGGTGATATAAAGCGGTAGAGGGTGTGATGTAATGGAGATCGCTGGGTGATATAATGGGGTAGAGTGTGTGATATAATGGAGAACGCTGGGTGATATAATGGGGTAGAGTGTCTGATATAATGGAGATGGCTGGGTGATATAATGGGGTAGAGTGTGTTATATAATGGAGAACGCTGGGTGATATACTTGGGGTTCAGTGTGTGATATAATGGAGAATGCTGGGTGATATAATGGGGGTAGTGTGTGATATAATTCGGTGGAGTATGTGATATAATGGAAAACGCTAGGTGATATAATGGGGTAGAGTGTGTGATATAATGGAGAACGCTGGGTGATATAATCGGGGTAGAGTGTGTGATATAATGGAGAACGCTGGGTGATATAATGTGGTAGAGTGTGTGATATAATGGAGAACGGTGGGTGATATAAAGGGGGTCGAGTGTCTGATCTAATGGAGAACGCTGGGTGATATAATGGGGTAGAGAGTGTGATATCATGGAGAACGCTGGGTGATATAATGGGGGTAGGATGTGTGATATAATGGAGAACGCTGTGTGATATAATGGGGGTAGAGTGTGTGATATAATGGAGAACACTGGGTGATATAATGGGGTAGAGTGTGTGATATAATGGAGAACGGTGGGTGATACTATGGGATAGTCAGTGTGATATAATGGAGAACGCTGGGTGATATAAAGGGGATTGAGAGTGTGATATAATCGAGAACGCTGGGTGATATAATGGGGTAGTGAGTGTGATATAATGGAGAATGCTGGCTGATATAATGGGGTAGAGTGTGTGATATAATGGATAACGCTGTGTGATATAATGGGAGTAGAGTGTGTGATATAATGGGGTAGAGTGTGTGATATAATGGGGTAGAGAGTGTGATATAATGGGGGTAGAGTGTGTGATATAATGGGGAACGCTGGGTGATATAATGGGGTAGAGTGTGTGATATAATGGAGAACGCTGGGAGATATAATGGGGTCGAGTGTGTGATATAATGGAGAACGCTGGGTGATATAATCGGGTAGAGTGTGTGATATAATGGAGTACGCTGGGTGATATGATAGGGTAGAGTGTGTGATATAATGGGGGTAGAGTGTGTGATATAATGGGGAACGCTGGGTGATATAATGGGGTTAGACAGTGTGGTATAATGGAGAATACCGGGTGGTATAATGGGGGTAGAGTGTGTGATATAATGGAGGTGAAGTATGTGATATAATGGAGAATGCTGGGTGGTATAATGGGGGTAGAGTGTGTGATATAATGGGGCTAGAGTGTGTGATTTAAGGGAGAACGCTGGGTGATATAATGGGGTAGAGTGTGTGATATAATGGAGAATACTTTTTGATATAATGGTGTAGAGTGTGTGATATAATGGGGGTAGTGTGTGTGATATAATTGGGGTGGAGTATGTGATATACTGGAGAACGCTAGATGATATAATGCGGTAGAGTGTGTGATATAATGGGGGTAGTGTGTGTGATATAATGGGGGTAGAGTGTGTGATATAATGGGGTAGAGTGTGTGATATAATGGGGTAGAGAGTGTGATATAATGGGGGTAGAGTGTGTGATATAATGGGGAACGCTGGGTGATATAATGGGGTAGAGTGTGTGATATAATGGAGAACGCTGGGTGATATAATGGGGTCGAGTGTGTGATATAATGGAGAACGCTGGGTGATATAATCGGGTAGAGTGTGTGATATAATGGAGTACGCTGGGTGATATAATGGGGTAGAGTGTGTGATATAATGGGGGTAGAGTGTGTGATATAATGGGGAACGCTGGGTGATATAATGGGGGTAGACAGTGTGATATAATGGAGAATACTGGGTGGTATAATGGGGTAGAGTGTGTGATATAATGGAGGTGAAGTATGTGATATAATGGAGAATGCTGGGTGGTATGATGGGGGTAGAGTGTGTGATATAATGGGGGTAGAGTGTGTGATATAATCGGCGTGGAGTGTGTGATATAATGGGGTAGAGTGTGTGATATAATGGGGTAGTGTGTGATATCATGGGGTAGAGTGTGTGATATAATGGGGCTAGAGTGTGTGATTTAAGGGAGAACGCTGGGTGATATAATGGGGTAGAGTGTGTGATATAATGGAGAATACTGTTTGATATAATGGGGTAGAGTGTGTGATATAATGGGGGTAGAGTGTGTGATATAATGGGGAACGCCGGGTGATATAATGGGGTAGAGTGTGTGATATAATGGAGAACTCTGGGTGGTATAATGGCGGTAGTGTGTGTGATATAATTGGGGTGGAGTATGTGATATACTGGAGAACGCTAGATGATATAATGCGGTAGAGTGTGTGATATAATGGGGGTAGTGTGTGTGATATAATGGGGGTAGAGTGTGTGATATAATGGGGGTAGAGTGTGTGATATAATCGGTGTAGAGTGTGTGGTATAATGGGGTAGAGTGTGTGATATAATGGGGTAGTGTGTGATATCATGGGGTAGCGTGTGTGATATAATGGGGTAGAGTGTGTGATATAATGGAGAACTCTGGGTGGTATAATGGCGGTAGTGTGTGTGATATAATTGGGGTGGAGTATGTGATATACTGGAGAACGCTAGATGATATAATGCGGTAGAGTGTGTGATATAATGGGGGTAGTGTGTGTGATATAATGGGGGTAGAGTGTGTGATATAATGGGGGTAGAGTGTGTGATATAATCGGTGTAGAGTGTGTGGTATAATGGGGTAGAGTGTGTGATATAATGGGGTAGTGTGTGATATCATGGGGTAGCGTGTGTGATATAATGGGGGTAGAGTGTGTGATTTAATGGAGAACGCTGGGTGATATCAAGCGGTAGAGGGTGTGTTATAATGGAGAACGCTGGGTGATATAATGGGGTAGAGTGTGTGATATAATGGAGATGGCTGGGTGATATAATGGGGTAGAGTGTGTGATATAATGGAGACCGCTGGGTGATATACTGGGGGTACAGTGTGTGATATAATGGAGAATGCTGGGTGATATAATGGGGGTAGTGTGTGATATAATTCGGTGGAGTATGTGATATAATGGAGAACGCTAGGTGATATAATGGGGTACAGTGCGTGATATAATGGAGAACGCTGGGTGATATAATGGGGTAGAGTGTGTGATATAATGGAGAACGCTGGGTGATATAATGGTGTAGAGTGTGTGATATAACGGGGGTAGAGTGTGTGATATAATGGAGAACGCTGGGTGATATAATCGGTAGCGTGTGTGATATAATGGAGAACGCTGGGTGATTTAATGGGGTAGAGTGTGTGATATAATGGGGGTAGAGTGTGTTATATAATGGGGTATAGTGTGTGATATAATGGGGAAGGAGTATGTGATATAATGGAGAACGCTAGGTGATATAATGGGGTAGAGTGTGTGATATAATGGGGGTAGAGTGTGTGATACAATGGAGAACGCTGGGTGATATAATGCGGTAGAGGGTGTGATATAATGGAGAACGCTAGGTGATATAATGGGGTAGAGTGTGTGATATAATGGGGGTAGAGTGTGTCATATAATGGGGAACGCTGGGTGATATAATGGGGTAGAGTGTGTGATATAAAGGAGAACGCTGGGTGATATAATGGGGGTAGATAGTGTGATATAATGGAGAATACTGGGTGGTATAATGGGGGAGAGTGTGTGATATAATGGAGGTGAAGTATGTGATATAATGGAGAATGCTGAGTGGTATAATGGGGGTAGAGTGTGTGATATAATGGGGGTAGAGTGTGTGATTTAATGGTGAACGCTGGGTGATATAATGGGGTAGAGTGTGTGATATAATGGAGAACGCTGGGTGATATAATGGGGTAGAGTGTGTGATATAATGGAGATGGCTGGTTGATATAATGGGGTAGAGTGTGTGATATAATGCAGAAAGCTGAGTGATATAATGGGGTAGAGTGTGTGATATAATGGAGAACGCTGGGTGATATACTGGGGGTACAGTGTGTGATATAATGGAGAATGCTGGGTGATATAATGGGGGTAGTGTGTGATATAATTGGGTGGAGTATGTGATATAATGGAGAACGCTAGCTGATATAATGGGGTAGAGTGTGTGATATAATGGAGAGCGCTGGGTGATATAATCGGGGTAGTGTGTGTGATATAATGGAGAACGCTGGGTGATATAATGTGGTAGAGTGTGTGATATAATGGAGAACGGTGGGTGATATAAAGGGGGTCGAGTGTCTGATATAATGGAGAACGCTGGGTGATATAATGGGGTAGAGAGTGTGATATAATGGAGAACGCTGGGTGATATACTTGGGGTTCAGTGTGTGATATAATGGAGAACTGTGGGTGATACAATCGGGTAGTCAGTGTGATATAATGGAGAACGCTGGGTGATATAAAGGGGATTGAGTGTGTGATAAAATGGATAACGCTGTGTGATATAATTGGAGTAGAGCGTGTGATATAATGGGGTAGAGTGTGTGATATAATGGGGTAGAGTGTGTGATATAATGGGGAACGCTGGTTGATATAATGGGGTAGAGTGGGTGATATAATGGAGAACGCTGGGTGACATAATGGGTAGCGTGTGTGATATAATGGAGAACGCTGGGTGATATAATGGGGTAGACTGTGTGCTATAATGGAGAACGCTGGGTGATATAATGCGGTAGAGGGTGTGATATAATGGAGAACGCTAGGTGATATAATGGGGTAGAGTGTGTGATATAATGGAGAACGCTGGGTGATATAATGGGTAGCGTGTGTGATATAATGGAGAATGCTGTGTGATATAATGCGGTAGAGGGTGTGATATAATGGGGAACGCTGGTTGATATAATGGGGTAGAGTGGGTGATATAATGGAGAACGCTGGGTGACATAATGGGTAGCGTGTGTGATATAATGGAGAACGCTGGGTGATATAATGGGGTAGACTGTGTGCTATAATGGAGAACGCTGGGTGATATAATGCGGTAGAGGGTGTGATATAATGGAGAACGCTAGGTGATATAATGGGGTAGAGTGTGTGATATAATGGAGAACGCTGGGTGATATAATGGGTAGCGTGTGTGATATAATGGAGAATGCTGTGTGATATAATGCGGTAGAGGGTGTGATATAATGGGGAACGCTGGGTGATATAATGGGGTAGAGTGGGTGATATAATGGAGAACGCTGGGTGATATAATGGGTAGCGTGTGTGATATAATGGAGAACGCTGGGTGATATAATGCGGTAGAGGGTGTGATATAATGGAGAACGCTAGGTGATATAATGGGGTAGAGTGTGTGATATAATGGGGGTAGAGTGTGTCATATGATGGGGAACGCTGGGAGATATAATGGGGTAGAGTGTGTGATATAATGGAGAACGCTGGGTGATATAATGGGGTAGAGTGTGTGATATAATGGAGAACTCTGGGTGATATAATGGGTAGCGTGTGTGATATAATGGAGAATGCTGTGTGATATAATGCGGTAGAGGGTGTGATATAATGGGGAACGCTGGGTGATATAATGGGGTAGAGTGGGTGATATAATGGAGAACGCTGGGTGATATAATGGGTAGCGTGTGTGATATAATGGAGAACGCTGGGTGATATAATGCGGTAGAGGGTGTGAGATAATGGAGAACGCTAGGTGATATAATGGGGTAGAGTGTGTGCTATAATGGAGAACGCTCGGTGATATGATGGGGTACAGTGCGTGATATAATGGAGAATGCTGGGTGATATAATGGGGTAGAGTGTGTGATATAATAGAGAACGCTGGGTGATATAATGGGGGTAGAGTATGTGATATAATGGAGAAAGCTGAGTGATATAATGGGGCAGAGTGTGTGATATAATGGAGAACACTGGCTGATATAATGGGGTAGAGTGTGTGATATAATGGGGTTAGAGTGTGTCATACAATGGAGAACGCTGGGTGACATAATGGGTTAGAGTGTGTGATATAATGGGGGTAGTGTGTGTGATATAATGGGGTTGAGTGTGTGATATAATGGAGAACGCTGGGTGATTTAATGGGGTAGGGTGTGTGATATAATTGGGGTACAGTGTGTGATATAATGGGGTAGAGTTTGTGATATAATGGAGAACGCTAGGTGATATAATGGGGTAGAGTGTGTGATATAATGGAGAACGCTGTGTGATATAATGGGTAGCGTGTGTGATATAATGGAGAACGCTTGGTGAAATAATGCGGGTAGAGTCTGTGATATAACGGAGAATGCTGGGTGATATAATAGGGTAGGGTGTGTGATATAATGGAGAACGCTAGGTGATATAATGGGGTAGAGTGTGGGATATAATGGAGAACAGTGGGTGATATAATGGTGTAGAGTGTGTGATATAATGTGGTAGTGTGTGATATCATGGGGTAGAGTGTGTGATATAATGGGGGTAGAGTGTGTGATTTAATGGAGAACGCTGGGTGATATAAAGCGGTAGAGGGTGTGATGTAATGGAGATCGCTGGGTGATATAATGGGGTAGAGTGTGTGATATAATGGAGAACGCTGGGTGATATAATGGGGTAGAGTGTCTGATATAATGGAGATGGCTGGGTGATATAATGGGGTAGAGTGTGTTATATAATGGAGAACGCTGGGTGATATACTTGGGGTTCAGTGTGTGATATAATGGAGAATGCTGGGTGATATAATGGGGGTAGTGTGTGATATAATTCGGTGGAGTATGTGATATAATGGAAAACGCTAGGTGATATAATGGGGTAGAGTGTGTGATATAATGGAGAACGCTGGGTGATATAATCGGGGTAGAGTGTGTGATATAATGGAGAACGCTGGGTGATATAATGTGGTAGAGTGTGTGATATAATGGAGAACGGTGGGTGATATAAAGGGGGTCGAGTGTCTGATCTAATGGAGAACGCTGGGTGATATAATGGGGTAGAGAGTGTGATATCATGGAGAACGCTGGGTGATATAATGGGGGTAGGATGTGTGATATAATGGAGAACGCTGTGTGATATAATGGGGGTAGAGTGTGTGATATAATGGAGAACACTGGGTGATATAATGGGGTAGAGTGTGTGATATAATGGAGAACGGTGGGTGATACTATGGGATAGTCAGTGTGATATAATGGAGAACGCTGGGTGATATAAAGGGGATTGAGAGTGTGATATAATCGAGAACGCTGGGTGATATAATGGGGTAGTGAGTGTGATATAATGGAGAATGCTGGCTGATATAATGGGGTAGAGTGTGTGATATAATGGATAACGCTGTGTGATATAATGGGGTAGAGAGTGTGATATAATGGGGGTAGAGTGTGTGATATAATGGGGAACGCTGGGTGATATAATGGGGTAGAGTGTGTGATATAATGGAGAACGCTGGGTGATATAATGGGGTCGAGTGTGTGATATAATGGAGAACGCTGGGTGATATAATCGGGTAGAGTGTGTGATATAATGGAGTACGCTGGGTGATATGATAGGGTAGAGTGTGTGATATAATGGGGGTAGAGTGTGTGATATAATGGGGAACGCTGGGTGATATAATGGGGTTAGACAGTGTGGTATAATGGAGAATACCGGGTGGTATAATGGGGGTAGAGTGTGTGATATAATGGAGGTGAAGTATGTGATGTAATGGAGAATGCTGGGTGGTATAATGTGGGTAGAGTGTGTGATATAATGGGGCTAGAGTGTGTGATTTAAGGGAGAACGCTGGGTGATATAATGGGGTAGAGTGTGTGATATAATGGAGAATACTTTTTGATATAATGGTGTAGAGTGTGTGATATAATGGGGGTAGAGTGTGTGATATAATTGGGGTGGAGTATGTGATATACTGGAGAACGCTAGATGATATAATGCGGTAGAGTGTGTGATATAATGGGGGTAGTGTGTGTGATATAATGGGGGTAGAGTATGTGATATAACGGGGTAGAATGTGAGATAGAATGGGGTAGAGTGTGTGATATAATGGAGAACGCTGGGTAATATAATGGGGGTAGATAGTGTGATATAATGGAGAATACTGGGTGGTATAATGGGGGTAGAGTGTGTGATATAATGGAGGTGAAGTATGTGATATAATGGAGAATGCTGGGTGCTATAATGGGGGTAGAGTGTGTGATATAATGGGGGTAGAGAGTGTGATATAATCGGTGTAGAGTGTGTGGTATAATGGGGTAGAGTGTGTGATATAATGGGGCAGTGTGTGATATCATGGGGTAGAGTGTGTGATATAATGGGGGTAGAGTGTGTGATTTAATGGAGAACGCTGGGTGATATAAAGCGGTAGAGGGTGTGATATAATGGAGAACGCTGGGTGATATAATGGGGTACAGTGTGTGATATAATGGAGATGGCTGGGTGATACAATGGGGTAGAGTGTGTGATATAATGGAGAACGCTAGGTGATATAATGGGGTACAGTGCGTGATATAATGGAGAACGCTGGGTGATATAATGGGGTAGAGTGTGTGATATAATGGAGAACGCTGGGTGATATAATGGGGTAGAGTGTGTGATATAACGGGGGTAGAGTGTGTGATATAATGGAGAACGCTGGGTGATATAATGGGTAGCGTGTGTGATATAATGGAGAACGCTGGGTGATTTAATGGGGTAGAGTGTGTGATATAATGGGGGTAGAGTGTGTTATATAATGGGGTAGAGTGTGTGATATAATGGAGAACGCTGGGTGATATAATGCGGTAGAGGGTGTGATATAATGGAGAAAGCTAGGTGATATAATGGGGTAGAGTGTGTGATATAATGGGGGTAGAGTGTGTCATATAATGGGGAACGCTGGGTGATATAATGGGGTAGAGTGTGTGATATAATGGAGAACGCTGGGTGATATAATGGGGTAGAGTGTGTGATATAATGGAGAACGCTGGGTGATATAATGGGTAGCGTGTGTGATATAATGGAGAATGCTGTGTGATATAATGCGGTAGAGGGTGTGATATAATGGGGAACGCTGGGTGATATAATGGGGTAGAGTGGGTGATATAATGGAGAACGCTGGGTGATATAATGGGTAGCGTGTGTGATATAATGGAGAACACTGGGTGATATAATGCGGTAGAGGGTGTGAGATAATGGAGAACGCTAGGTGATATAATGGGGTAGAGTGTGTGCTATAATGGAGAACGCTCGGTGATATGATGGGGTACAGTGCGTGATATAATGGAGAATGCTGGGTGATATAATGGGGTAGAGTGTGTGATATAATAGAGAACGCTGGGTGATATAATGGGGGTAGAGTGTGTGATATAATGGAGAAAGCTGAGTGATATAATGGGGCAGAGTGTGTGATATAATGGAGAACACTGGCTGATATAATGGGGTAGAGTGTGTGATATAATGGGGTTAGAGTGTGTCATACAATGGAGAACGCTGGGTGACATAATGGGTTAGAGTGTGTGATATAATGGGGGTAGTGTGTGTGATATAATGGGGTTGAGTGTGTGATATAATGGAGAACGCTGGGTGATTTAAATGGGTAGGGTGTGTGATATAATTGGGGTACAGTGTGTGATATAATGGGGTAGAGTTTGTGATATAATGGAGAACGCTAGGTGATATAATGGGGTAGAGTGTGTGATATAATGGAGAACGCTGTGTGATATAATGGGTAGCGTGTGTGATATAATGGAGAACGCTTGGTGAAATAATGCGTGTAGAGTCTGTGATATAACGGAGAATGCTGGGAGATATAATAGGGTAGGGTGTGTGATATAATGGAGAACGCTAGGTGATATAATGGGGTAGAGTGTGGGATATAATGGAGAACAGTGGGTGATATAATGGTGTAGAGTGTGTGATATAATGTGGTAGTGTGTGATATCATGGGGTAGAGTGTGTGATATAATGGGGGTAGAGTGTGTGATTTAATGGAGAACGCTGGGTGATATAAAGCGGTAGAGGGTGTGATATAATGGAGAACGCTGGGTGATATAATGGGGTAGAGTGTGTGATATAATGGAGAACGCTGGGTGATATAATGGGGTAGAGTGTCTGATATAATGGAGATGGCTGTGTGATATAATGGGGTGAAGTGTGTTATATAATGGAGAACGCTGGGTGATATACTTGGGGTTCAGTGTGTGATATAATGGAGAATGCTGGGTGATATAATGGGGGTAGTGTGTGATATAATTCGGTGGAGTATGTGATATAATGGAAAACGCTAGGTGATATAATGGGGTAGAGTGTGTGATATAATGGAGAACGCTGGGTGATATAATCGGGGTAGAGTGTGTGATATAATGGAGAACGCTGGGTGATATAATGTGGTAGAGTGTGTGATATAATGGAGAACGGTGGGTGATATAAAGGGGGTCGAGTGTCTGATCTAATGGAGAACGCTGGGTGATATAATGGGGTAGAGAGTGTGATATCATGGAGAACGCTGGGTGATATAATGGGGGTAGGATGTGTGATATAATGGAGAACGCTGTGTGATATAATGGGGGTAGAGTGTGTGATATAATGGAGAACACTGGGTGATATAATGGGGTAGAGTGTGTGATATAATGGAGAACGGTAGGTGATACTATGGGATAGTCAGTGTGATATAATGGAGAACGCTGGGTGATATAAAGGGGATTGAGAGTGTGATATAATCGAGAACGCTGGGTGATATAATGGGGTAGTGAGTGTGATATAATGGAGAATGCTGGCTGATATAATGGGGTAGAGTGTGTGATATAATGGGGAACGCTGGGTGATATAATGGGGTCGAGTGAGTGATATAATGGAGAACGCTGGGTGATATAATCGGGTAGAGTGTGTGATATAATGGAGTACGCTGGGTGATATGATAGGGTAGAGTGTGTGATATAATGGGGGTAGAGTGTGTGATATAATGGGGAACGCTGGGTGATATAATGGGGGTAGACAGTGTGGTATAATGGAGAATACTGGGTGGTATAATGGGGGTAGAGTGTGTGATATAATGGAGGTGAAGTATGTGATATAATGGAGAATGCTGGGTGGTATAATGGGGGTAGAGTGTGTGATATAATGGGGCTAGAGTGTGTGATTTAAGGGAGAACGCTGGGTGATATAATGGGGTAGAGTGTGTGATATAATGGAGAATACTTTTTGATATAATGGTGTAGAGTGTGTGATATAATGGGGGTAGAGTGTGTGATATAATTGGGGTGGAGTATGTGATATACTGGAGAACGCTAGATGATATAATGTGGTAGAGTGTGTGATATAATGGGGGTAGTGTGTGTGATATAATGGGGGTAGAGTATGTGATATAATGGGGTAGAATGTGAGATAGAATGGGGTAGAGTGTGTGATATAATGGAGAACGCTGGGTAATATAATGGGGGTAGATAGTGTGATATAATGGAGAATACTGGGTGGTATAATGGGGGTAGAGTGTGTGATATAATGGAGGTGAAGTATGTGATATAATGGAGAATGCTGGGTGCTATAATGGGGGTAGAGTGTGTGATATAATGGGGGTAGAGAGTGTGATATAATCGGTGTAGAGTGTGTGGTATAATGGGGTAGAGTGTGTGATATAATGGGGTAGTGTGTGATATCATGGGGGTAGAGTGTGTGATTTAATGGAGAACGCTGGGTGATATAAAGCGGTAGAGGGTGTGATATAATGGAGAACGCTGGGTGATATAATGGGGTACAGTGTGTGATATAATGGAGATGGCTGGGTGATACAATGGGGTAGAGTGTGTGATATAATGGAGAACGCTGGGTGATATACTGGGGGTACAGTGTGTGATATAATGGAGAATGCTGGGTGATATAATGGGGGTTGTGTGTGATATAATTCGGTGGAGTATGTGATATAATGGAGAACGCTAGGTGATATAATGGGGTACAGTGCGTGATATAATGGAGAACGCTGGGTGATATAATGGGGTAGAGTGTGTGATATAATGGAGAACGCTGGGTGATATAATGGGGTAGAGTGTGTGATATAACGGGGGTAGAGTGTGTGATATAATGGAGAACGCTGGGTGATATAATGGGTAGCGTGTGTGATATAATGGAGAACGCTGGGTGATATAATGGGGTAGAGTGTGTGATATAATGGAGAACGCTGGGTGATATAATGGGTAGCGTGTGTGATATAATGGAGAATGCTGTGTGATATAATGCGGTAGAGGGTGTGATATAATGGGGAACGCTGGGTGATATAATGGGGTAGAGTGGGTGATATAATGGAGAACGCTGGGTGATATAATGGGTAGCGTGTGTGATATAATGGAGAACACTGGGTGATATAATGCGGTAGAGGGTGTGAGATAATGGAGAACGCTAGGTGATATAATGGGGTAGAGTGTGTGCTATAATGGAGAACGCTCGGTGATATGATGGGGTACAGTGCGTGATATAATGGAGAATGCTGGGTGATATAATGGGGTAGAGTGTGTGATATAATAGAGAACGCTGGGTGATATAATGGGGGTAGAGTGTGTGATATAATGGAGAAAGCTGAGTGATATAATGGGGCAGAGTGTGTGATATAATGGAGAACACTGGCTGATATAATGGGGTAGAGTGTGTGATATAATGGGGTTAGAGTGTGTCATACAATGGAGAACGCTGGGTGACATAATGGGTTAGAGTGTGTGATATAATGGGGGTAGTGTGTGTGATATAATGGGGTTGAGTGTGTGATATAATGGAGAACGCTGGGTGATTTAAATGGGTAGGGTGTGTGATATAATTGGGGTACAGTGTGTGATATAATGGGGTAGAGTTTGTGATATAATGGAGAACGCTAGGTGATATAATGGGGTAGAGTGTGTGATATAATGGAGAACGCTGTGTGATATAATGGGTAGCGTGTGTGATATAATGGAGAACGCTTGGTGAAATAATGCGTGTAGAGTCTGTGATATAACGGAGAATGCTGGGAGATATAATAGGGTAGGGTGTGTGATATAATGGAGAACGCTAGGTGATATAATGGGGTAGAGTGTGGGATATAATGGAGAACAGTGGGTGATATAATGGTGTAGAGTGTGTGATATAATGTGGTAGTGTGTGATATCATGGGGTAGAGTGTGTGATATAATGGGGGTAGAGTGTGTGATTTAATGGAGAACGCTGGGTGATATAAAGCGGTAGAGGGTGTGATATAATGGAGAACGCTGGGTGATATAATGGGGTAGAGTGTGTGATATAATGGAGAACGCTGGGTGATATAATGGGGTAGAGTGTCTGATATAATGGAGATGGCTGGGTGATATAATGGGGTGAAGTGTGTTATATAATGGAGAACGCTGGGTGATATACTTGGGGTTCAGTGTGTGATATAATGGAGAATGCTGGGTGATATAATGGGGGTAGTGTGTGATATAATTCGGTGGAGTATGTGATATAATGGAAAACGCTAGGTGATATAATGGGGTAGAGTGTGTGATATAATGGAGAACGCTGGGTGATATAATCGGGGTAGAGTGTGTGATATAATGGAGAACGCTGGGTGATATAATGTGGTAGAGTGTGTGATATAATGGAGAACGGTGGGTGATATAAAGGGGGTCGAGTGTCTGATCTAATGGAGAACGCTGGGTGATATAATGGGGTAGAGAGTGTGATATCATGGAGAACGCTGGGTGATATAATGGGGGTAGGATGTGTGATATAATGGAGAACGCTGTGTGATATAATGGGGGTAGAGTGTGTGATATAATGGAGAACACTGGGTGATATAATGGGGTAGAGTGTGTGATATAATGGAGAACGGTAGGTGATACTATGGGATAGTCAGTGTGATATAATGGAGAACGCTGGGTGATATAAAGGGGATTGAGAGTGTGATATAATCGAGAACGCTGGGTGATATAATGGGGTAGTGAGTGTGATATAATGGAGAATGCTGGCTGATATAATGGGGTAGAGTGTGTGATATAATGGGGAACGCTGGGTGATATAATGGGGTCGAGTGAGTGATATAATGGAGAACGCTGGGTGATATAATCGGGTAGAGTGTGTGATATAATGGAGTACGCTGGGTGATATGATAGGGTAGAGTGTGTGATATAATGGGGGTAGAGTGTGTGATATAATGGGGAACGCTGGGTGATATAATGGGGGTAGACAGTGTGGTATAATGGAGAATACTGGGTGGTATAATGGGGGTAGAGTGTGTGATATAATGGAGGTGAAGTATGTGATATAATGGAGAATGCTGGGTGGTATAATGGGGGTAGAGTGTGTGATATAATGGGGCTAGAGTGTGTGATTTAAGGGAGAACGCTGGGTGATATAATGGGGTAGAGTGTGTGATATAATGGAGAATACTTTTTGATATAATGGTGTAGAGTGTGTGATATAATGGGGGTAGAGTGTGTGATATAATTGGGGTGGAGTATGTGATATACTGGAGAACGCTAGATGATATAATGTGGTAGAGTGTGTGATATAATGGGGGTAGTGTGTGTGATATAATGGGGGTAGAGTATGTGATATAATGGGGTAGAATGTGAGATAGAATGGGGTAGAGTGTGTGATATAATGGAGAACGCTGGGTAATATAATGGGGGTAGATAGTGTGATATAATGGAGAATACTGGGTGGTATAATGGGGGTAGAGTGTGTGATATAATGGAGGTGAAGTATGTGATATAATGGAGAATGCTGGGTGCTATAATGGGGGTAGAGTGTGTGATATAATGGGGGTAGAGAGTGTGATATAATCGGTGTAGAGTGTGTGGTATAATGGGGTAGAGTGTGTGATATAATGGGGTAGTGTGTGATATCATGGGGGTAGAGTGTGTGATTTAATGGAGAACGCTGGGTGATATAAAGCGGTAGAGGGTGTGATATAATGGAGAACGCTGGGTGATATAATGGGGTACAGTGTGTGATATAATGGAGATGGCTGGGTGATACAATGGGGTAGAGTGTGTGATATAATGGAGAACGCTGGGTGATATACTGGGGGTACAGTGTGTGATATAATGGAGAATGCTGGGTGATATAATGGGGGTTGTGTGTGATATAATTCGGTGGAGTATGTGATATAATGGAGAACGCTAGGTGATATAATGGGGTACAGTGCGTGATATAATGGAGAACGCTGGGTGATATAATGGGGTAGAGTGTGTGATATAATGGAGAACGCTGGGTGATATAATGGGGTAGAGTGTGTGATATAACGGGGGTAGAGTGTGTGATATAATGGAGAACGCTGGGTGATATAATGGGTAGCGTGTGTGATATAATGGAGAACGCTGGGTGATTTAATGGGGTAGAGTGTGTGATATAATGGGGGTAGAGTGTGTTATATAATGGGGTAGAGTGTGTGATATAATGGAGAACGCTGGGTGATATAATGCGGTAGAGGGTGTGATATAATGGAGAACGCTAGGTGATATAATGGGGTAGAGTGTGTGATATAATGGGGGTAGAGTGTGTCATATAATGGGGAACGCTGGGTGATATAATGGGGTAGAGTGTGTGATATAATGGAGAACGCTGGGTGATATAATGGGTAGCGTGTGTGATATAATGGAGAACGCTTGGTGAAATAATGCGGGTAGAGTCTGTGATATAACGGAGAATGCTGGGTGATATAATAGGGTAGGGTGTGTGATATAATGGAGAACGCTAGGTGATATAATGGGGTAGAGTGTGGGATATAATGCAGAACAGTGGGTGATATAATGGTGTAGAGTGTGTGATATAATGGGGTAGAGTGCGTGATATAATGTGGTAGTGTGTGATATCATGGGGTAGAGTGTGTGATATAATGGGGGTAGAGTGTGTGATTTAATGGAGAATGCTGGGTGATATAAAGCGGTAGAAGGTGTGATATAATGGAGAACGCTGGGTGATATAATGGGGTAGAGTGTGTGATATAATGGAGAACGCTGGGTGATATAATGGGGTAGAGTGTGTGATATAATGGAGATGGCTGGGTGATATAATGGGGTAGAGTTTGTGATATAATGGAGAACGCTGGGTGATATACTGGGGGTTCAGTGTGTGATATAATGGAGAATGCTGGGTGATATAATGGGGGTAGTGTGTGATATAATTCGGTGGAGTATGTGATATAATGGAAAACGCTAGGTGATATAATGGGGTAGAGTGTGTGATATAATGGAGAATGCTGGGTGATATAATGGGGTAGAGTGTGTGATATAATGGAGAACGCTGGGTGATATAATGGGGGTAGAGTGTGTGATATAATGGAGAAAGCTGAGTGATATAATGGGGCAGAGTGTGTGATATAATGGAGAACACTGGCTGATATGATGGGGTACAGTGCGTGATATAATGGAGAATGCTGGGTGATATAATGGGCTAGAGTGTGTGATATAATGGAGAACGCTGGGTGATATAATGGGGGTAGAGTGTGTGATATAATGGAGAAAGCTGAGTGATATAATGGGGCAGAGTGTGTGATATAATGGAGAACACTGGCTGATATAATGGGGTAGAGTGTGTGATATAATGGGGTTAGAGTGTGTCATACAATGGAGAACGCTGGGTGACATAATGGGTTAGAGTGTGTGATATAATGGGGGTAGTGTGTGTGATATAATGGGGGTAGATTGTGTGATATAATGGAGAACGCTGGGTGATTTAATGGGGTAGGGTGTGTGATATAATTGGGGTACAGTGTGTGATATAATGGGGTAGAGTTTGTGATATAATGGAGAACGCTAGGTGATATAATGGGGTAGAGTGTGTGATATAATGGAGAACGCTGTGTGATATAATGGGTAGCGTGTGTGATATAATGGAGAACGCTTGGTGAAATAATGCGGGTAGAGTCTGTGATATAACGGAGAATGCTGGGTGATATAATAGGGTAGGGTGTGTGATATAATGGAGAACGCTAGGTGATATAATGGGGTAGAGTGTGGGATATAATGGAGAACAGTGGGTGATATAATGGTGTAGAGTGTGTGATATAATGGGGTAGAGTGTGTGATATAATGTGGTAGTGTGTGATATCATGGGGTAGAGTGTGTGATATAATGGGGGTAGAGTGTGTGATTTAATGGAGAACGCTGGGTGATATAAAGCGGTAGAGGGTGTGATATAATGGAGAACGCTGGGTGATATAATGGGGTAGAGTGTGTGATATAATGGAGAACGCTGGGTGATATAATGGGGTAGAGTGTGTGATATAATGGAGATGGCTGGGTGATATAATGGGGTAGAGTGTGTGATATAATGGAGAACGCTGGGTGATATACTGGGGGTTCAGTGTGTGATATAATGGAGAATGCTGGGTGATATAATGGGGGTAGTGTGTGATATAATTCGGTGGAGTATGTGATATAATGGAAAACGCTAGGTGATATAATGGGGTAGAGTGTGTGATATAATTGAGAATGCTGGGTGATATAATGGGGTAGAGTGTGTGATATAATGGAGAACGCTGGGTGATATAATGGGGGTAGAGTGTGTGATATAATGGAGAAAGCTGAGTGATATAATGGGGCAGAGTGTGTGATATAATGGAGAACACTGGCTGATATGATGGGGTACAGTGCGTGATATAATGGAGAATGCTGGGTGATATAATGGGCTAGAGTGTGTGATATAATGGAGAACGCTGGGTGATATAATGGGGGTAGAGTGTGTGATATAATGGAGAAAGCTGAGTGATATAATGGGGCAGAGTGTGTGATATAATGGAGAACACTGGCTGATATAATGGGGTAGAGTGTGTGATATAATGGGGTTAGAGTGTGTCATACAATGGAGAACGCTGGGTGACATAATGGGTTAGAGTGTGTGATATAATGGGGGTAGTGTGTGTGATATAATGGGGGTAGATTGGGTGATATAATGGAGAACGCTGGGTGATTTAATGGGGTAGGGTGTGTGATATAATTGGGGTACAGTGTGTGATATAATGGGGTAGAGTTTGTGATATAATGGAGAACGCTAGGTGATATAATGGGTTAGAGTGTGTGATATAATGGAGAACGCTGTGTGATATAATGGGTAGCGTGTGTGATATAATGGAGAACGCTTGGTGAAATAATGCGGGTAGAGTCTGTGATATAACGGAGAATGCTGGGTGATATAATAGGGTAGGGTGTGTGATATAATGGAGAACGCTAGGTGATATAATGGGGTAGAGTGTGGGATATAATGGAGAACAGTGGGTGATATAATGGTGTAGAGTGTGTGATATAATGGGGTAGAGTGTGTGATATAATGTGGTAGTGTGTGATATCATGGGGTAGAGTGTGTGATATAATGGGGGTAGAGTGTGTGATTTAATGGAGAACGCTGGGTGATATAAAGCGGTAGAGGGTGTGATATAATGGAGAACGCTGGGTGATATAATGGGGTAGAGTGTGTGATATAATGGAGAACGCTGGGTGATATAATGGGGAAGAGTGTGTGATATAATGGAGATGGCTGGGTGATATAATGGGGTAGAGTGTGTTATATAATGGAGAACGCTGGGTGATGTACTGGGGGTTCAGTGTGTGATATAATGGAGAACGCTGGGTGATATAATGGGGTAGAGTGTGTGATATAATGGAGAACGCTGGGTGGTATAATCGGGGTAGAGTGTGTGATATAATGGAGAACGCTTGGTGATATAATGTGGTAGAGTGTGTGATATAATGGAGAACGGTGGGTGATATAAAGGGGTAGAGAGTGTGATATCATGGAGAACGCTGGGTGATTTAATGGGGGTAGGATGTGTGATATAATGGAGAACGCTGTGTGATATAATGGGGGTAGAGTGTGTGATATAATGGAGAACGGTGGGTGATACTATGGGATAGTCAGTGTGATATAATGGAGAACGCTGGGTGATATAAAGGGGATTGACAGTGTGATATAATCGAGAACGCTGGGTGATATAATGGGGTAGTGAGTGTGATATAATGGAGAATGCTGGCTGATATAATGGGGTAGAGTGTGTGATATAATGGATAACGCTGTGTGATATAATGGGAGTAGAGTGTGTGATATAATGGAGTAGAGTGTGTGATATAATGGGGTAGAGAGTGTGATATAATGGGGGTAGAGTGTGTGATATAATGGGGAACGCTGGGTGATATAATGGGGTAGAGTGTGTGATATAATGGAGAACGCTGGGTGATATAATGGGGTCGAGTGTGTGATATAATGGAGAACGCTGGGTGATATAATCGGGTAGAGTGTGTGATATAATGGAGTACGCTGGGTGATATAATGGGGTAGAGTGTGTGATATAATGGGGGTAGAGTGTGTGATATAATGGGGAACGCTGGGTGATATAATGGGGGTAGACAGTGTGGTATAATGGAGAATACTGGGTAGTATAATGGGGGTAGAGTGTGTGATATAATGGAGGTGAAGTATGTGATATAATGGAGAATGCTGGGTGGTATAATGGGGGTAGAGTGTGTGATATAATGGGGCTAGAGTGTGTGATTTAAGGGAGAACGCTGGGTGATATAATGGGGTACAGTGCGTGATATAATGGAGAACGCTGGGTAATATAATGGGGGTAGATAGTGTGATATAATGGAGAATACTCGGTGGTATAATGGGGGTAGAGTGTGTGATATAATGGAGGTGAAGTATGTGATATAATGGAGAATGCTGGTTGCTATAATGGGGGTAGAGTGTGTGGTATAATGGGGTAGAGTGTGTGATATAATGGGGAAGTGTGTGATATCATGGGGTAGAGTGTGTGATATAATGGGGGTAGAGTGTGTGATTTAATGGAGAACGCTGGGTGATATAAAGCGGTAGAGGGTGTGATATAATGGAGAACGCTGGGTGATATAATGGGGTACAGTGTGTGATATAATGGAGATGGCTGGGTGATATAATGGGGTAGAATGTGTGATATAATGGAGAACGCTGGGTGATATACTGGGGTACAGTGTGTGATGTAATGGAGAATGCTGGGTGATATAATGGGGGTTGTGTGTGATATAATTCGGTGGAGTATGTGATATAATGGAGAACGCTAGGTGATATAATGGGGTACAGTGCGTGATATAATGGAGAACGCTGGGTGATATAATGGGGTAGAGTGTGTGATATAATGGAAAACGCTGGGTGATATAATGGGGTAGAGTGTGTGATATAACGGGGGTAGAGTGTGTGATATAATGGAGAACGCTGGGTGATATAATGGGTAGCGTGTGTGATATAATGGAGAACGCTGGGTGATTTAATGGGGTAGAGTGTGTGATATAATGGGGGTAGAGTGTGTTATATAATGGGGTAGAGTGTGTGATATAATGGGGGAGGAGTATGTGATATAATGGAGAACGCTAGGTGATATAATGGGGTAGAGTGTGTGATATAATGGGGGTAGAGTGTGTGATATAATGGAGAACGCTGGGTGATATAATGCGGTAGAGGGTGTGATATAATGGAGAACGCTAGGTGATATAATGGGGTAGAGTGTGTGATATAATGGGGGTAGAGTGTGTCATATAATGGGGAACGCTGGGTGATATAATGGGGTAGAGTGTGTGATATAAAGGAGAACGCTGGGTGATATAATGGGGGTAGATAGTGTGATATAATGGAGAATACTGGGTGGTATAATGGGGGTAGAGTGTGTGATATAATGGAGGTGAAGTATGTGATATAATGGAGAATGCTGGGTGGTATAATGGGGGTAGAGTGTGTGATATAATGGGGGTAGAGAGTGTGATTTAATGGTGAACGCTGGGTGATATAATGGGGTAGAGTGTGTGATATAATGGAGAACGCTGGGTGATATAATGGGGTAGAGTGTGTGATATAATGGAGATGGCTGGTTGATATAATGGGGTAGAGTGTGTGATATAATGGAGAACGCTAGGTGATATAATGGGGTAGAGTGTGTGATATAATGGAGAGCGCTGGGTGATATAATCGGTGTAGAGTGTGTGATATAATGGAGAACGCTGGGTGATATAATGTGGTAGAGTGTGTGATATAATGGAGAACGGTGGGTGATATAAAGGGGGTCGAGTTTCTGATATAATGGAGAACGCTGGGTGATATAATGGGGTAGAGAGTGTGATATAATGGAGAACGCTGGCTGATATAATGGGGGTAGGATGTGTGATATAATGGAGAACGCTGTGTGATATAATGGGGGTAGAGTGTGTGATATAATGGAGAACGCTGGGTGATATAATGGGGTAGAGAGTGTGATATAATGCAGAATGCTGGCTGATATAATGCGGTAGAGTGTGTGATATAATGGATAACGCTGTGTGATATAATTGGAGTAGAGTGTGTGATATAATGGGGTAGAGTGTGTGATATAATGGGGTAGAGTGTGTGATATAATGGGGAACGCTGGGTGATATAATGGGGTAGAGTGGGTGATATAATGGAGAACGCTGGGTGACATAATGGGTAGCGTGTGTGATATAATGGAGAACGCTGGGTGATATAATGGGGTAGAGTGTGTGCTATAATGGTGAACGCTGGGTGATATAATGCGGTAGAGGGTGTGATATAATGGAGAACGCTAGGTGATATAATGGGTTAGAGTGTGTGATATAATGGAGAACGCTGGGTGATATAATCGGTAGCGTGTGTGATACAATGGAGAATGCTGTGTGATATAATGCGGTAGAGGGTGTGATATAATGGGGAACGCTGGGTGATATAATGGGGTAGAGTGGGTGATATAATCGAGAACGCTGGGTGATATAATGGGTAGCGTGTGTGATATAATGGAGAACGCTGGGTGATATAATGCGGTAGAGGGTGTGAGATAATGGAGAACGCTAGGTGATATAATGGGGTAGAGTGCGTGCTATAATGGAGAACGCTCGGTGATATGATGGGGTACAGTGCGTGATATAATGGAGAATGCTGGGTGATATAATGGGGTAGAGTGTGTGATATAATGGAGAACGCTGGGTGATATAATGGGGGTAGAGTGTGTGATATAATGGAGAAAGCTGAGTGATATAATGGGGCAGAGTGTGTGATATAATGGAGAACACTGGCTGATATAATGGGGCAGAGGGTGTGATATAATGGGGTTAGAGCGTGTCATACAATGGGGAACGCTGGGTGACATAATGGGTTAGAGTGTGTGATATAATGGGGGTAGTGTGTGTGATATAATGGGGGTAGAGTGTGTGATATAATGGAGAACGCTGGGTGATTTAGTGGGGTAGGGTGTGTGATATAATTGGGGTACAGTGTGTGATATAATGGGGTAGAGTGTGTGATATAATGGAGAACGCTGGGTGATATGATGGGGTACAGTGCGTGATATAATGGAGAACGCTGGGTGATATAATGGGGTAGAGTGTGTGATATAATGGAGAACGCTGGGTGATATAATGGGGGTAGAGTGTGTGATATAATGGGGGTAGAGTGTGTGATATAATCGGCGTAGAGTGTGTGATATAATGGGGTAGAGTGTGTGATATAATGGGGTAGTGTGTGATATCATGGGGTAGAGTGTGTGATATAATGGGGGTAGAGTGTGTGATTTAATGGAGAACGCTGGGTGATATAATGCGGTAGACGGTGTGATATAATGGAGAACGCTGGGTGACATAATGGGTTAGAGTGTGTGATATAATGGGGGTAGTGTGTGTGATATAATGCGGGTAGAGTGTGTGATATAATGGAGAACGCTGGGTGATTTAATGGGGTAGGGTGTGCGATATAATTGGGGTACAGTGTGTGATATAATGGGGTAGAGTGTGTGATATAATGGAGAACGCTGGTTGATATAATATGGTAGAGTGTGTGATATAATGGAGAACGCTAGGTGATATAATGGGGTAGAGTGTGTGATATAATGGAGAACGCTGGGTGATATAATGGGTAGCGTGTGTGATATAATGGAGAACGCTTGGTGAAATAATGCGGGTAGAGTCTGTGATATAACGGAGATCGCCGGGTGATATAATAGGGTAGGGTGTGTGATATAATGGAGAACGCTAGGTGATATAATGGGGTAGAGTGTGTGATATAATGGAGAACGCTGGGTGATATAATGCGGTAGAGGGTGTGATATAATGGAGAACGCTAGGTGATATAATGGGGTAGAGTGTGTGATATAATGGAGAACGCTGGGTGATATAACGGGGTAGAGTGTGTGATATAATGGAGAACGCTGGGTGATATAATGGGTAGCGTGTGTGATATAATGGAGAATGCTGTGTGATATAATGAGGGTAGAGTGTGTGATATAATGGAGAAGGCTGGGTGATATAATGGGGTAGAGTGTGTGATACAATGGAGAACGCTGGGTGATCTAATGGGGTACAGTGCGTGATATAATGGAGAATGCTGGGTGATATAATGGGGTAGAGTGTGTGATATAATGGAGAACGCTGGGTGATATAATGGGGGTAGAGTGTGTGATATAATGGAGAAAGCTGAGTGATATAATGGGGCAGAGTGTGTGATATAATGGAGAACACCGGGTGACATGATGGGTTAGAGTGTGTGATATAATGGGGGTAGTGTGTGTGATATAATGGGGGTAGAGTGTGTGATATAATGGAGAACGCTGGGTGATTTAATGGGGTAGGGTGTGTGATATAATTGGGGTACAGTGTGTGATATAATGGGGTAGAGTGTGTGAGATAATGGGGGTAAAGTGTGTGATATAATGGAGAACGCTGGGTGATATAATGCGGTAGAGGGTGTGATATAATGGAGAACGCTTGGTGATATAATGGGGTAGAGTGTGTGATATAATGGAGAACGCTGGGTGATATAATGGGGTAGAGTGTGTGATATAATGGAGAACGCTGGGTGATATAATGGGTAGCGTGTGTGATATAATGGAGAATGCTGTGTGATATAATGAGGGTAGAGTGTGTGATATAATGGAGAAGGCTGGGTGATATAATGTGGTAGAGTGTGTGATACAATGGAGAACGCTGGGTGATATAATGGGGTACAGTGCGTGATATAATGGAGAATGCTGGGTGATATAATGGGGTAGAGTGTGTGATATAATGGAGAACGCTGGGTGATATAATGGGTGTAGAGTGTGTGATATAATGGAGAAAGCTGAGTGATATAATGGGGTAGAGTGTGTGATATAATGGAGAACACTGGGTGACATAATGGGTTAGAGTGTGTGATATAATGCGGGTAGAGTGTGTGATATAATGGAGAACGCTGGGTGATTTAATGGGGTAGGGTGTGTGATATAATTGGGGTACAGTGTGTGATACAATGGGGTAGAGTGTGTGATATAATGGAGAACGCTGGGTGATATAATACGGTAGAGTGTGTGATATAATGGAGAACGCTAGGTGATATAATGGGGTAGAGTGTGTGATATAATGGAGAACGCTGGGTGATATAATGGGTAGCGTGTGTGATATAATGGAGAACGCTTGGTGAAATAATGCGGGTAGAGTCTGTGATATAACGGAGAACGCTGGGTGATATAATAGGGTAGGGTGTGTGATATAATGGAGAAAGCTAGGTGATATAATGGGGTAGATTGTGGGATATAATTGAGAACAGTGGGTGATATAATGGTGTAGAGTGTGTGATATAATGGCGAACGCTGGGTGATAGAATGGGGTAGAGATTGTGATATAATGGAGAACGCTGGGTGATATAATGAGGTAGAGTGCATAATATAATGGAGAACGCTGGGTGATATAATGGGGTAGAGTGTGTGATATAATGGAGAATAATGTTTGATATAATGGGGTAGAGTGTGTGATATAATGGGGGTAGAGTGTGTGATATAATGGGGAACGCCGGGTGATATAATGGGGTAGAGTGTGTGATATAATGGATAACTCTGGGTGCTATAATGGCGGTAGAGTGTGTGATATAATTGGGGTGGAGTATGTGATATACTGGAGAACGCTAGGTGATATAATGCGGTAGAGTGTGTGATATAATGGGGGTAGTGTGTGTGATATAATGGGGGTAGAGTGTGTGATATAATGGGGTAGAGTGTGTGATAGAATGGGGTAGAGTGTGTGATATAAAGGAGAACGCTGGGTGATATAATGGGGGTAGATAGTGTGATATAATGGAGAATACTGAGTGGTATAATGGGGGTAGAGTGTGTGATATAATGGAGGTGAAGTATGTGATATAATGCAGAATGCTGGGTGGTATAATGGGGGTAGAGTGTGACATATAATGGGGGTAGAGTGTGTGATATAATCGGCGTAGAGTGTGTGATATAATGGGGTAGAGTGTGTGATATAATGGGGTAGTGTGTGATATCATGGGGTAGAGTGTGTGATATAATGGGGGTAGAGTGTGTGATTTAATGGAGAACGCTGGGTGATATAATGCGGTAGAGGGTGTGATATAATGGAGAAGGCTGTGTGATATAATGGGGTAGAGTGTGTGATATAATGGAGAACGCTGGGTGTTATATTGCGGGTAGAGTCTGTGATATAACGTAGAACGCTGGGTGATATAATATGGTAGAGTGTGTGATATAATGGAGAACTCTGGGTGGTATAATGGCGGTAGAGTGTGTGATATAATTGGGGTGGAGTATGTGATATACTGGAGAACACTAGGTGATATAATGCGGTAAAGTGTGTGATATAATGGGGTAGAGTGTGTGATATAATGGAGAACGCTGGGTGATATAATGGGGGTAGAGTGTGTGATATAATGGGGGTAGAGTGTGTGATATAATCGGCGTAGAGTGTGTGATATAATGGGGTAGAGTGTGTGATATAATGGGGTAGTGTGTGATATCATGGGGTAGAGTGTGTGATATAATGGGGGTAGAGTGTGTGATTTAATGGAGAACGCTGGGTGATATAATGCGGTAGACGGTGTGATATAATGGAGAACGCTGGGTGACATAATGGGTTAGAGTGTGTGATATAATGGGGGTAGTGTGTGTGATATAATGCGGGTAGAGTGTGTGATATAATGGAGAACGCTGGGTGATTTAATGGGGTAGGGTGTGTGATATAATTGGGGTACAGTGTGTGATATAATGGGGTAGAGTGTGTGATATAATGGAGAACGCTGGGTGATATAATATGGTAGAGTGTGTGATATAATGGAGAACGCTAGGTGATATAATGGGGTAGAGTGTGTGATATAATGGAGAATGCTGGGTGATATAATGGGTAGCGTGTGTGATATAATGGAGAACGCTTGGTGAAATAATGCGGGTAGAGTCTGTGATATAACGGAGAACGCCGGGTGATATAATAGGGTAGGGTGTGTGATATAATGGAGAACGCTAGGTGATATAATGGGGTAGAGTGTGTGATATAATGGAGAACGCTGGGTGATATAATGCGGTAGAGGGTGTGATATAATGGAGAACGCTAGGTGATATAATGGGGTAGAGTGTGTGATATAATGGAGAACGCTGGGTGATATAACGGGGTAGAGTGTGTGATATAATGGAGAACGCTGGGTGATATAATGGGTAGCGTGTGTGATATAATGGAGAATGCTGTGTGATATAATGAGGGTAGAGTGTGTGATATAATGGAGAAGGCTGGGTGATATAATGGGGTAGAGTGTGTGATACAATGGAGAACGCTGGGTGATCTAATGGGGTACAGTGCGTGATATAATGGAGAATGCTGGGTGATATAATGGGGTAGAGTGTGTGATATAATGGAGAACGCTGGGTGATATAATGGGGGTAGAGTGTGTGATATAATGGAGAAAGCTGAGTGATATAATGGGGCAGAGTGTGTGATATAATGGAGAACACCGGGTGACATAATGGGTTAGAGTGTGTGATATAATGGGGGTAGTGTGTGTGATATAATGGGGGTAGAGTGTGTGATATAATGGAGAACGCTGGGTGATTTAATGGGGTAGGGTGTGTGATATAATTGGGGTACAGTGTGTGATATAATGGGGTAGAGTGTGTGAGATAATGGGGGTAAAGTGTGTGATATAATGGAGAACGCTGGGTGATATAATGCGGTAGAGGGTGTGATATAATGGAGAACGCTTGGTGATATAATGGGGTAGAGTGTGTGATATAATGGAGAACGCTGGGTGATATAATGGGGTAGAGTGTGTGATATAATGGAGAACGCTGGGTGATATAATGGGTAGCGTGTGTGATATAATGGAGAATGCTGTGTGATATAATGAGGGTAGAGTGTGTGATATAATGGAGAAGGCTGGGTGATATAATGTGGTAGAGTGTGTGATACAATGGAGAACGCCGGGTGATATAATGGGGTACAGTGCGTGATATAATGGAGAATGCTGGGTGATATAATGGGGTAGAGTGTGTGATATAATGGAGAACGCTGGGTGATATAATGGGTGTAGAGTGTGTGATATAATGGAGAAAGCTGAGTGATATAATGGGGTAGAGTGTGTGATATAATGGAGAACACTGGGTGACATAATGGGTTAGAGTGTGTGATATAATGCGGGTAGAGTGTGTGATATAATGGAGAACGCTGGGTGATTTAATGGGGTAGGGTGTGTGATATAATTGGGGTACAGTGTGTGATACAATGGGGTAGAGTGTGTGATATAATGGAGAACGCTGGGTGATATAATACGGTAGAGTGTGTGATATAATGGAGAACGCTAGGTGATATAATGGGGTAGAGTGTGTGATATAATGGAGAACGCTGGGTGATATAATGGGTAGCGTGTGTGATATAATGGAGAACGCTTGGTGAAATAATGCGGGTAGAGTCTGTGATATAACGGAGAACGCTGGGTGATATAATAGGGTAGGGTGTGTGATATAATGGAGAAAGCTAGGTGATATAATGGGGTAGATTGTGGGATATAATTGAGAACAGTGGGTGATATAATGGTGTAGAGTGTGTGATATAATGGCGAACGCTGGGTGATAGAATGGGGTAGAGATTGTGATATAATGGAGAACGCTGGGTGATATAATGAGGTAGAGTGCATAATATAATGGAGAACGCTGGGTGATATAATGGGGTAGAGTGTGTGATATAATGGAGAATAATGTTTGATATAATGGGGTAGAGTGTGTGATATAATGGGGGTAGAGTGTGTGATATAATGGGGAACGCCGGGTGATATAATGGGGTAGAGTGTGTGATATAATGGATAACTCTGGGTGCTATAATGGCGGTAGAGTGTGTGATATAATTGGGGTGGAGTATGTGATATACTGGAGAACGCTAGGTGATATAATGCGGTAGAGTGTGTGATATAATGGGGGTAGTGTGTGTGATATAATGGGGGTAGAGTGTGTGATATAATGGGGTAGAGTGTGTGATAGAATGGGGTAGAGTGTGTGATATAAAGGAGAACGCTGGGTGATATAATGGGGGTAGATAGTGTGATATAATGGAGAATACTGGGTGGTATAATGGGGGTAGAGCGTGTGATATAATGGAGGTGAAGTATGTGATATAATGCAGAATGCTGGGTGGTATAATGGGGGTAGAGTGTGACATATAATGGGGGTAGAGTGTGTGATATAATCGGCGTAGAGTGTGTGATATAATGGGGTAGAGTGTGTGATATAATGGGGTAGTGTGTGATATCATGGGGTAGAGTGTGTGATATAATGGGGGTAGAGTGTGTGATTTAATGGAGAACGCTGGGTGATATAATGCGGTAGAGGGTGTGATATAATGGAGAAGGCTGTGTGATATAATGGGGTAGAGTGTGTGATATAATGGAGAACGCTGGGTGTTATATTGCGGGTAGAGTCTGTGATATAACGTAGAACGCTGGGTGATATAATATGGTAGAGTGTGTGATATAATGGAGAACTCTGGGTGGTATAATGGCGGTAGAGTGTGTGATATAATTGGGGTGGAGTATGTGATATACTGGAGAACACTAGGTGATATAATGCGGTAAAGTGTGTGATATAATGGGGGTAGTGTGTGTGATATAATGGGGGTAGAGTGTGTGATATAATGGGGTAGGGTGTGTGATAGTATGGGGTAGAGTGTGTGATATAAAGGAGAAAGCTGGGTGATATATTGGGGGTAGATAGTGTGATATAATGGAGAATACTGGGTGGTATAATGGGGGTAGAGTGTGTGATATAATGGAGGTGATGTGATATAATGCAGAATGCTGGGTGGTATAATGGGGGTAGAGTGTCTGATATAATGGGGGTAGAGTGTGTGATATAATCGGCGTAGAGTGTGTGATATAATGGGGTAGAGTGTGTGATATAATGGGGTAGTGTGTGATATCATGGGGTAGAGTGTGTGATATAATGGGGGTAGAGTGTGTGATTTAATGGAGAACGCTGGGTGATATAATGCAGTAGAGGGTGTGATATGATGGAGAACGCTGGGTGATATAACGGGGTAGAGTGTGTGATATAATGGAGAACGCTGGGTGATATGATGGGGTACAGTGCGTGATATAATGGAGAACGCTGGGTGATATAATGGGGTAGAGTGTGTGATATAATGGATAACGCAGGGTGATATAATGGGGGTAGAGTGAGTGATATAATGGAGAACGCTGGGTGATATAATGGGGTAGAGTGTGTGATATAATGGGGGTAGAGTGTGTAATATAATGGAGAACACTGTGTGATATAATGGGGTAGAGTGTGTGATATAATGGGGAACGCTGGGTGATATAATGGGGGTAGTGTCTGTGATATAATGGAGAACGCTGGGTGATATAATGCGGTAGAGGGTGTAATATAATGGAGAACACTTGGTGATATAATTGGGTAGAGTGTGTGATATAATGGAGAACGCTGGGTGATATAATGGGTAGCGTGTGTGATATAATGGAGAATGCTGTGTGATATAATGGGGGTAGAGTGTGTGATATAATGGAGAAGGCTGTGTGATATAATGGGGTAGAGTGTGTGATATAATGGAGAACGCTGGGTGTTATATTGCGGGTAGAGTCTGTGATATAACGTAGAACGCTGGCTGATATAATATGGTAGAGTGTGTGATATAATGGAGAACTCTGGGTTGTATAATGGCGGTAGAGTCTGTGATGTAATTGAGGTGGAGTATGTGATATTCTGGAGAACGCTAGGTGATATAATGCGGTAGTGTGTGTGATATAATGGGGGTAGAGTGTGTGATATAATCGGCGTAGAGTGTGTGATATAATGGGGTTGAGTGTGTGATATAATGGGGTAGTGTGTGATATCATGGGGTAGAGTGTGTGATATAATGGGGGTAGAGTGTGTGATTTAATGGAGAAAGCTGGGTGATATAATGCGGTAGAGGGTGTGATATAATGGAGAACGCTGGGTGATATAATGGGGTAGAGTGTGTGATATAATGGAGAACGCTGGGTGATATAATGGGGTAGAGTGTGTGATATAATGGAGAACGCTTGGTGATATACTGGGGGTACAGTGTGTGATATAATGGAGAATGCTGGGTGATATAATGGGGGTAGTCTGTGATATAATTGGGTGGAGTATGTGATATAATGGAGAACGCTAGGTGATATAATGGGGTAGAGTGTGTGATATAATGGAGAACGGTGGGTGATACAATGGGGTAGTCAGTGTGATATAATGGAGAACGCTGGGTGATATAAAGGGGATTGAGTGTGTGATATCATGGAGAACGCTGGGTGATATAATGGGGTAGAGTGTGTGATATAATGGAGAAGGCTGGGTGATATAATGGGGTAGAGTGTGTGATACAATGGAGAACGCTGGGTGATATAATGGGGTAGAGTGTGTGCTATAATGGAGAACACTGGGTGATATGATGGGGTACAGTGCGTGATATAATGGAGAATGCTGAGTGATATAATGGGGTAGAGTGTGTGATATAATGGAGAACGCTGGGTGATATAATGGGGGGAGAGTGTGTGATATAATGGAGAAAGCTGAGTGATATAATGGGGCAGACTGTGTGATATAATGGAGAACACTGGCTGATATAATGGCGTAGAGTGTGTGATATAATGGGGTTAGAGTGTGTGATACAATGGGGAACGCTGGGTGACATAATGGGTTAGAGTGTGTGATATAATGGGGGTAGTGTGTGTGATATAATGGGGGTAGAGTGTGTGAGATAATGGAGAACGCTGGGTGATTTAATGGGGTAGGGTGTGTGATATAATTGGGGTACAGTGTGTGATATAATGGGGTAGAGTGTGTGATATAATGGAGAAAGCTGGGTGATATAATATGGTAGAGTGTGTGATATAATGGAGAACGCTAGGTGATATAATGTGGTAGAGTGTGTGATATAATGGAGAACGCTGTGTGATATAATGGGTAGCGTGTGTGATATAATGGAGAACGCTTGGTGAAATAATGCGGGAAGAGTCTGTGATATAACGGAGAACGCTGGGTGATATAATAGGGTAGGGTGTGTGATATAATGGAGAACGCTAGGTGATATAATGGGGTAGAGTGTGGGATATAATGGAGAACAGTGGGTGATATAATGGTGTAGATTGTGTGATATAATGGAGAACGCTGGGTGATAGAATGGGGTAGAGATTGTGATATAATGGAGAACGCTGAGTGATATAATGGGGGAAGTGTGTGTGATATAATGGAGAACGGTGGGTGATATAATGGGGTAGAGAGTGTGTTATAATGGAGAACGCTGGCTGATATAATGGGGGTAGGATGTGTGATATAATGGAGAACGCTGTGTGATATAATGGGGTAGAGTGTGTGATATAATGGAGAACGGTGGGTGATACAATGGGGTAGTCAGTGTGATATAATGGAAAACGCTGGGTGAAATAAAGGGGATTGAGTGTGTGATATAATGGAGAACGCTGGGTGATATAATGGGGTAGAGTGTGTGATATAATGGAGAAGGCTGGGTGATATAATGGGGTAGAGTGTGTGATACAATGGAGAACGCTGGGTGATATAATGGGGTAGAGTGTGTGCTATAATGGAGAACACTGGGTGATATAATGGGGTAGAGTGTGTGCTATAATGGAGAACACTGGGTGATATGATGGGGTACAGTGCGTGATATAATGGAGAATGCTGGGTGATATAATGGGGTAGAGTGTGTGATATAATGGAGAACGCTGGGTGATATAAAGGGGGTCGAGTGTCTGATATAATGGAGAACGCTGGGTGATATAATGGGGTAGAGAGTGTGATATAATGGAGAACGCTGGCTGATATAATGGGGGTAGGATGTGTGATATAATGGAGAACGCTGTGTGATATAATGGGGGTAGAGTGTGTGATATAATGGAGAACACTGGGTGATATAATGGGGTAGAGTGTGTGATATAATGGAGAACGGTGGGTGATACAATGGGGTAGTCAGTGAGATATAATGGAGAACGCTGGGTGATATAAAGGGGATTGAGTGTGTGATATAATGGAGAACGCTGGGTGATATAATGGGGTAGAGTGTGTGATATAATGGAGAAGGCTGGGTGATATAATGGGGTAGAGTGTGTGATACAATGGAGAACGCTGGGTGATATAATGGGGTAGAGTGTGTGCTATAATGGAGAACACTGGGTGATATGATGGGGTACAGTGCGTGATATAATGGAGAATGCTGGGTGATATAATGGGGTAGAGTGTGTGATATAATGGAGAACGCTGGGTGATATAATGGGGGTAGAGTGTGTGATATAATGGAGAAAGCTGAGTGATATAATGGGGCAGAGTGTGTGATATAATGGAGAACACTGGCTGATATAATGGCGTAGAGTGTGTGATATAATGGGGTTAGAGTGTGTGATACAATGGGGAACGCTGGGTGACATAATGGGTTAGAGTGTGTGATATAATGGGGGTAGTGTGTGTGATATAATGGGGGTAGAGTGTGTGAGATAATGGAGAACGCTGGGTGATTTAATGGGGTAGGGTGTGTGATATAATGGAGAAAGCTGCGTGATATAATATGGTAGAGTGTGTGATATAATGGAGAACGCTAGGTGATATAATGGGGTAGAGTGTGTGATATAATGGAGAACGCTGGGTGATATAATGGGTAGCGTGTGTGATATAATGGAGAACGCTTGGTGAAATAATGCGGGAAGAGTCTGTGATATAACGGAGAACGCTGGGTGATATAATAGGGTAGGGTGTGTGATATAATGGAGAACGCTAGGTGATATAATGGGGTAGAGTGTGGGATATAATGGAGAACAGTGGGTGATATAATGGTGTAGATTGTGTGATATAATGGAGAACGCTGGGTGATAGAATGGGGTAGAGATTGTGATATAATGGAGAACGCTGAGTGATATAATGGGGGAAGAGTGTGTGATATAATGGAGAACGGTGGGTGATATAATGGGGTAGAGAGTGTGTTATAATGGAGAACGCTGGCTGATATAATTGGGGTAGGATGTGTGATATAATGGAGAACGCTGTGTGATATAATGGGGTAGAGTGTGTGATATAATGGAGAACGGTGGGTGATACAATGGGGTAGTCAGTGTGATATAATGGAAAACGCTGGGTGATATAAAGGGGATTGAGTGTGTGATATAATGGAGAACGCTGGGTGATATAATGGGGTAGAGTGTGTGATATAATGGAGAAGGCTGGGTGATATAATGGGGTAGAGTGTGTGATACAATGGAGAACGCTGGGTGATATAATGGGGTAGAGTGTGTGCTATAATGGAGAACACTGGGTGATATAATGGGGTAGAGTGTGTGCTATAATGGAGAACACTGGGTGATATGATGGGGTATAGTGCGTGATATAATGGAGAATGCTGGGTGATATAATGGGGTAGAGTGTGTGATATAATGGAGAACGCTGGGTGATATAATGGGGGTAGAGTGTGTGATATAATGGAGAAAGCTGAGTGATATAATGGGGCAGAGTGTGTGATATAATGGAGAACACTGGCTGATAATGGGGTAGAGTGTGTGATATAATGGGGTTAGAGTGTGTGATATAATGGAGAACGCTGGGTGATTTAATGGGGTAGGGTGTGTGATATAATTGGGGTACAGTGTGTGATATAATGGAGAACGCTGGGTGATATAATATGGTAGAGTGTGTGATATAATGGAGAACGCTAGGTGATATAATGGGGTAGAGTTTGTGATATAATGGAGAACGCTGGGTGATATAATGGGTAGCGTGTGTGATATAATGGAGAACGCTTGGTGAAATAATGCGGGAAGAGTCTGTGATATAACGGAGAACGCTGGGTGATATAATAGGGTAGGGTGTGTGATATAATGGAGAACGCTGGGTGATATAATGCGGTAGAGGGTGTGATATAATGGAGAACGCTGGGTGATATAATGGGGTAGAGTGTGTGATATAATGGAGATGGCTGTGTGATATAATGGGGTAGAGTGTGTGATATAATGGAGAACGCTGGGTGATATAATGGGGGTACAGTGTGTGATATAATGGAGAATGCTGGGTGATATAATGGGGGTAGTCTGTGATATAATTGGGTGGAGTATGTGATATAATGGAGAACGCTAGGTGATATAATGGGGTAGAGTGTGTGATATAATGGAGAGCGCTGGGTGATATAATCGGGGTAGAGTGTGTGATATAATGGAGAACGCTTGGTGATATAATGTGGTAGAGTGTGTCATATAATGGAGAACGGTGGGTGATATAAAGGGGGTCGAGTGTCTGATATAATGGAGAACGCTGGGTGATATAATGGGGTAGAGAGTGTGATATAATGGAGAACGCTGGCTGATATAATGGGGGTAGGATGTGTGATATAATGGAGAACGCTGTGTGATATAATGGGGGTAGAGTGTGTGATATAATGGAGAACACTGGGTGATATAATGGGGTAGAGTGTGTGATATAATGGAGAACGCTGGGTGATATAATGGGGGTAGAGTGTGTGATATAATGGAGAAAGCTGAGTGATATAATGGGGCAGAGTGTGTGATATAATGGAGAACACGCTGATATAATGGCGTAGAGTGTGTGATATAATGGGGTTAGAGTGTGTGATACAATGGGGAACGCTGGGTGACATAATGGGTTAGAGTGTGTGATATAATGGGGGTAGAGTGTGTAATATAATGGAGAACGATGGGTGATTTAATGGGGTAGGGTGTGTGGTATAATTGTGGTACAGTGTGTGTAGAGTGTGTGATATAATGGAGAACGCTGGGTGATATAATATGGTAGAGTGTGTGATATAATGGAGAACGGTAGGTGATATAATGGGGTAGAGTGTGTGATATAATGGAGAACGCTGGGTGATATAATGGGTAGCGTGTGCGATATAATGGAGAACGCTTGGTGAAATAATGCGGGAAGAGGCTGTGATATAACGGAGAACGCTGGGTGATATAATAGGGTAGGGTGTGTGATATAATGGAGAACGCTAGGTGATATAATGGGGTAGAGTGTTGGATATAATGGAGAAAAGTGGGTGATATAATGGTGTAGAGTGTGTGATATAATGGAGAACGCTGGGTGATAGAATGGGGTAGAGATTGTGATATAATGGAGAACGCTGGGAGATATATTGGGGGTAGAGTGTGTGATATAATGGAGAACGCTGGGTGATATAATGGGGTAGAGAGTGTGATATAATGGAGAACGCTGGCTGATATAATGGGGGTAGGATGTGTGATATAATGGAGAACGCTGTGTGATATAATGGGGGTAGAGTGTGTGATATAATGGAGAACACTGGGTGATATAATGGGGTAGAGTGTGTGATATACTGGAGAACGGTGGGTGATACAATGGGGTAGTCAGTGTGATATAATGGAGAACGCTGGGTGATATAAAGGGGATTGAGTGTGTGATATAATGGAGAACGCTGGGTGATATAATGGGGTAGAGTGTGTGATATAATGGAGAAGGCTGGGTGATATAATGGGGTAGAGTGTGTGATACAATGGAGAACGCTGGGTGATATAATGGGGTAGAGTGTGTGCTATAATGGAGAACACTGGGTGATATAATGGGGTAGAGTGTGTGCTATAATGGAGAACACTGGGTGATATGATGGGGTACAGTGCGTGATATAATGGAGAATGCTGGGTGATATAATGGGGTAGAGTGTGTGATATAATGGAGAACGCTGGGTGATATAATGGGGGTAGAGTGTGTGATATAATGGAGAAAGCTGAGTGATATAATGGGGCAGAGTGTGTGATATAATGGAGAACACTGGCTGATATAATGGGGTAGAGTGTGTGATATAATGGGGGTAGAGTGTGTGATAAAATGGGGAACGCTGGGTGACATAATGGGGGTAGAGTGTGTGATATAATGGAGAAAGCTGAGTGATATAATGGGGCAGAGTGTGTGATATAATGGAGAACACTGGCTGATATAATGGGGTAGAGTGTGTGATATAATGGGGGTAGTGTGTGTGATATAATGGGGGTAGAGTGTGTGATATAATGGAGAACGCTGGGTGATTTAATGGGGTAGGGTGTGTGATATAATTGGGGTACAGTGTGTGATATAATGGGGTAGAGTGTGTGATATAATGGAGAACGCTGGGTGATATAATATGGTAGAGTGTGTGATATAATGGAGAACGCTAGGTGATATAATGGGGTAGAGTGTGTGATATAATGAAGAACGCTGGGTGATATAATGAGTAGCGTGTGTGATATAATGGAGAACGCTTGGTGAAATAATGCGGGAAGAGTCTGTGATATAACGGAGAACGCTGGGTGATATAATAGGGTAGGGTGTGTGATATAATGGAGAACGCTAGGTGATATAATGGGGTAGAGTGTGGGATATAATGGAGAACAGTGGGTGATATAATGGTGTAGAGTGTGTGATATAATGGAGAACGCTGGGTGATAGAATGGGGTAGAGATTGTGATATAATGGAGAACGCTGGGTGTTATATTGCGGGTAGAGTCTGTGATATAACGGAGAACGCTGGTTGATATAATATGGTAGAGTGTGTGATATAATGGAGAACTCTGGGTGGTATAATGGCGGTAGAGTGTGTGATATAATTGAAGTGGAGTGTGTGATATAATGGAGAACGCTGGGTGATATAATATGGTAGAGTGTGTGATATAATGGAGAACGCTTGGTGAAATAATGCGGGAAGAGTCTGTGATATAACGGAGAACGCTGGGTGATATAATAGGGTAGGGTGTGTGATATAATGGAGAACGCTAGGTGATATAATGGGGTAGAGTGTGGGATATAATGGAGAACAGTGGGTGATATAAAGGTGTAGAGTGTGTGATATAATGGAGAACGCTGAGTGATAGAATGGGGTAGAGATTGTGATATAATGGAGAACGCTGAGTGATATAATGGGGGTAGAGTGTGTGATATAATGGAGAACGCTGGGTGATATAATGGGGTAGAGAGTGTGATATAATGGAGAACGCTGGCTGATATAATGGGGGTAGGATGTGTGATATAATGGAGAACGCTGTGTGATATAATGGGGGTAGAGTGTGTGATATAATGGAGAACACTGTGTGATATAATGGGGTAGAGTGTGTGATATAATGGAGAACGGTGGGTGATACAATGCGTTAGTCAGTGTGATATAATGGAGAACGCTGGGTGATATAATGGGGGTACAGTGTGTGATATAATGGAGAATGCTGGGTGATATAATGGGGGTAGTCTGTGATATAATTGGGTGGAGTATGTGATATAATGGAGAACGCTAGGTGATATAATGGGGTAGAGTGTGTGATATAATGGAGAGCGCTGGGTGATATAATCGGGGTAGAGTGTGTGATATAATGGAGAACGCTTGGTGATATAATGTGGTAGAGTGTGTGATATAATGGAGAACGGTGGGTGATATAAAGGGGGTCGAGTGTCTGATATAATGGAGAACGCTGGGTGATATAATGGTGTAGAGAGTGTGATATAATGGAGAACGCTGGCTGTTATAATGGGGGTAGGATGTGTGATATAATGGAGAACGCTGTGTGATATAATGGGGGTAGAGTGTGTGATATAATGGAGAACACTGGGTGATATAATGGGGTAGAGTGTGTGATATAATGGAGAACGCTGGGTGATATAATGGGGGTAGAGTGTGTGATATAATGGAGAAAGCTGAGTGATATAATGGGGCAGAGTGTGTGATATAATGGAGAACACTGGCTGATATAATGGGGTAGAGTGTGTGATATAATGGGGTTAGAGTGTGTGATAAAATGGGGAACGCTGGGTGACATAATGGGTTAGAGTGTGTGATATAATGGAGAACGGTGGGTGATATAATCGGGTAGTCAGTGTGATATAATGGAGAACGCTGGGTGATATAAAGGGGATTGAGTGTGTGATATAATGGAGAACGCTGGGTGATATAATGGGGTAGAGTGTGTGATATAATGGAGAAGGCTGGGTGATATAATGGGGTAGAGTGTGTGATACAATGGAGAACGCTGGGTGATATAATGGGGTAGAGTGTGTGCTATAATGGAGAACACTGGGTGATATAATGGGGTTGAGTGTGTGCTATAATGGAGAACACTGGGTGATATGATGGGGTACAGTGCGTGATATAATGGAGAATGCTGGGTGATATAATGGGGTAGAGTGTGTGATATAATGGAGAACGGTGGGTGATATAAAGGGGGTCGAGTGTCTGATATAATGGAGAACGCTGGGTGATATAATGGTGTAGAGAGTGTGATATAATGGAGAACGCTGGCTGTTATAATGGGGGTAGGATGTGTGATATAATGGAGAACGCTGTGTGATATAATGGGGGTAGAGTGTGTGATATAATGGAGAACACTGGGTGATATAATGGGGTAGAGTGTGTGATATAATGGAGAACGCTGGGTGATATAATGGGGGTAGAGTGTGTGATATAATGGAGAAAGCTGAGTGATATAATGGGGCAGAGTGTGTGATATAATGGAGAACACTGGCTGATATAATGGGGTACAGTGCGTGATATAATGGAGAACGCTTGGTGATATAATGTGGTAGAGTGTGTGATATAATGGAGAACGGTGGGTGATATAAAGGGGGTCGAGTGTCTGATATAATGGAGAACGCTGGGTGATATAATGGTGTAGAGAGTGTGATATAATGGAGAACGCTGGCTGTTATAATGGGGGTAGGATGTGTGATATAATGGAGAACGCTGGGTGATATAATGGGGGTAGAGTGTGTGATATAATGGAGAAAGCTGAGTGATATAATGGGGCAGAGTGTGTGATATAATGGAGAACACTGGCTGATATAATGGGGTAGAGTGTGTGATATAATGGGGTTAGAGTGTGTGATAAAATGGGGAACGCTGGGTGACATAATGGGTTAGAGTGTGTGATATAATGGAGAACGGTGGGTGATATAATCGGGTAGTCAGTGTGATATAATGGAGAACGCTGGGTGATATAAAGGGGATTGAGTGTGTGATATAATGGAGAACGCTGGGTGATATAATGGGGTAGAGTGTGTGATATAATGGAGAAGGCTGGGTGATATAATGGGGTAGAGTGTGTGATACAATGGAGAACGCTGGGTGATATAATGGGGTAGAGTGTGTGCTATAATGGAGAACACTGGGTGATATAATGGGGTAGAGTGTGTGCTATAATGGAGAACACTGGGTGATATGATGGGGTACAGTGCGTGATATAATGGAGAATGCTGGGTGATATAATGGGGTAGAGTGTGTGATATAATGGAGAACGGTGGGTGATATAAAGGGGGTCGAGTGTCTGATATAATGGAGAACGCTGGGTGATATAATGGTGTAGAGAGTGTGATATAATGGAGAACGCTGGCTGTTATAATGGGGGTAGGATGTGTGATATAATGGAGAACGCTGTGTGATATAATGGGGGTAGAGTGTGTGATATAATGGAGAACACTGGGTGATATAATGGGGTAGAGTGTGTGATATAATGGAGAACGCTGGGTGATATAATGGGGGTAGAGTGTGTGATATAATGGAGAAAGCTGAGTGATATAATGGGGCAGAGTGTGTGATATAATGGAGAACACTGGCTGATATAATGGGGTACAGTGCGTGATATAATGGAGAACGCTTGGTGATATAATGTGGTAGAGTGTGTGATATAATGGAGAACGGTGGGTGATATAAAGGGGGTCGAGTGTCTGATATAATGGAGAACGCTGGGTGATATAATGGTGTAGAGAGTGTGATATAATGGAGAACGCTGGCTGTTATAATGGGGGTAGGATGTGTGATATAATGGAGAACGCTGGGTGATATAATGGGGGTAGAGTGTGTGATATAATGGAGAAAGCTGAGTGATATAATGGGGCAGAGTGTGTGATATAATGGAGAACACTGGCTGATATAATGGGGTAGAGTGTGTGATATAATGGGGTTAGAGTGTGTGATAAAATGGGGAACGCTGGGTGACATAATGGGTTAGAGTGTGTGATATAATGGAGAACGGTGGGTGATATAATCGGGTAGTCAGTGTGATATAATGGAGAACGCTGGGTGATATAAAGGGGATTGAGTGTGTGATATAATGGAGAACGCTGGGTGATATAATGGGGTAGAGTGTGTGATATAATGGAGAAGGCTGGGTGATATAATGGGGTAGAGTGTGTGATACAATGGAGAACGCTGGGTGATATAAAGGGGATTGAGTGTGTGATATAATGGAGAACGCTGGGTGATATAATGGGGTAGAGTGTGTGATATAATGGAGAAGGCTGGGTGATATAATGGGGTAGAGTGTGTGATACAATGGAGAACGCTGGGTGATATAATGGGGTCGAGTGTGTGCTATAATGGAGAACACTGGGTGATATAATGGGGTAGAGTGTGTGCTATAATGGAGAACACTGGGTGATATGATGGGGTACAGTGCGTGATATAATGGAGAATGCTGGGTGATATAATGGGGTAGAGTGTGTGATATAATGGAGAACGCTGGGTGATATAATGGGGGTAGAGTCTGTGATATAATGGAGAAAGCTGAGTGATATAATGGGGCAGAGTGTGTGATATAATGGAGAACACTGGCTGATATAATGGTGTAGAGTGTGTGATATAATGGGGTTAGAGTGTGTGATAAAATGGGGAACGCTGGGTGACATAATGGGTTAGAGTGTGTGATATAATGGGGGTAGTGTGTGTGATATAATGGGGGTACAGTGTGTGATATAATGGAGAACGCTGGGTGATTTAATGGGGTAGGGTGTGTGACATAATTGGGGTACAGTGTGTGATATAATGGGGTAGAGTGTGTGATATAATGGAGAAAGCTGGGTGATATGGTATGGTAGAGTGTGTGATATAATGGAGAACGCTAGGTGATATAATGGGGTAGAGTGTGTGATATAATGAAGAACGCTGGGTGATATAATGAGTAGCGTGTGTGATATAATGGAGAACGCTTGGTGAAATAATGCGGGAAGAGTCTGTGATATAACGGAGAACGCTGGGTGATATAATAGGGTAGGGTGTGTGATATAATGGAGAACGCTAGGTGATATAATGGGGTAGAGTGTGGGATATAATGGTGAACAGTGGGTGATATAATGGTGTAGAGTGTGTGATATAATGGAGAACGCTGGGTGATAGAATGGGGTAGAGATTGTGATATAATGGAGAACGCTGGGTGATATAATGGGGGTAGAGTGTGTGATATAATGGAGAAGGCTGTGTGATATAATGGGGTAGAGTGTGTGATATAATGGAGAACTCTGGGTGTTATATTGCGGGTAGAGTCTGTGATATAACGTAGAACGCTGGTTGATATAATATGGTAGAGTGTGTGATATAATGGAGAACTCTGGGTGGTATAATGGCGGTAGAGTGTGTGATATAATTGAAGTGGAGTGTGTGATATAATGGAGAATGCTGTGTGATATAATATGGTAGAGTGTGTGATATAATGGAGAACGCTGGGTGATATAATGGGGGTAGGATGTGTGATATAATGGAGAACGCTGTGTGATATAATGGGGGTAGAGTGTGTGATATAATGGAGAACGCTGGGTGATATAATGGGGTAGAGAGTGTGATATAATGGAGAACGCTGGCTGATATAATGGGGGTGGGATGTGTGATATAATGGAGAACGCTGTGTGATATAATGGGGGTAGAGTGTGTGATATAATGGAGAACGCTAGGTGATATAATGGGGTAGAGTGTGTGATATAATGGAGAACGGTGGGTGATACAATGGGGTAGTCAGTGTGATATAATGGAGAACACTGGGTGATATAATGGGGTAGAGTGTGTGATATAATGGAGAGCGGTGGGTGATACAATGGGGTAGTCAGTGTGATATAATGGAGAACGCTGGGTGATATAAAGGGGATTGAGTGTGTGATATAATGGAGAACGCTGGGTGATATAATGGGGTAGAGTGTGTGATATAATGGAGAAGGCTGGGTGATATAATGGGGTAGAGTGTGTGATACAATGGAGAACGCTGGGTGATATAATGGGGTCGAGTGTGTGCTATAATGGAGAACACTGGGTGATATAATGGGGGTGGGATGTGTGAAATAATGGAGAACGCTGTGTGATATAATGGGGGTAGAGTGTGTGATATAATGGAGAACGCTAGGTGATATAATGGGGTAGAGTGTGTGATATAATGGAGAACGGTGGGTGATACAATGGGGTAGTCAGTGTGATATAATGGAGAACGCTGGGTGATATAATGGAGAACGCTGGGTGATATAATGGGGGTAGGATGTGTGATATAATGGAGAACGCTGTGTGATATAATGGGGGTAGAGTGTGTGATATAATGGAGAACGCTGGGTGATGTAATGGGGTAGAGAGTGTGATATAATGGAGAACGCTGGCTGATATAATGGGGGTAGGATGTGTGATATAATGGAGAACGCTGTGTGATATAATGGGGGTAGAGTGTGTGATATAATGGAGAACACTGGCTGATATAATGGGGTAGAGTGTGTGATATAATGGGGTTAGAGTGTGTGATACAATGGGGAACGCTGGGTGACATAATGGGTTAGAGTGTGTGATATAATGGGGGTAGTGTGTGTGATATAATGGGGGTAGAGTGTGTGATATAATGGAGAACGCTGGGTGATTTAATGGGGTAGGGTGTGTGATATAATTGGGGTACAGTGTGTGATAAAATGGGGTAGAGTGTGTGATATAATGGAGAACGCTGGGTGATATAATATGGTAGAGTGTGTGATATAATGGAGAACGCTAGGTGATAAAATGGGGTAGAGTGTGTGATATAATGGAGAACTCTGGGTGGTATAATGGCGGTAGAGTGTGTGATATAATTGAAGTGGAGTGTGTGATATAATGGAGAATGCTGGGTGATATAATATGGTAGAGTGTGTGATATAATGGAGAACGCTTGGTGAAATAATGCGGGAAGAGTCTGTGATATAACGGAGAACGCTGGGTGATATAATAGGGTAGGGTGTGTGATATAATGGAGAACGCTGGGTGATATAATGGGGGTAGGATGTGTGATATAATGGAGAACGCTGTGTGATATAATGGGGGTAGAGTGTGTGATATAATGGAGAACGCTGGGTGATATAATGGGGTAGAGAGTGTGATATAATGGAGAACGCTGGCTGATATAATGGGGGTGGGATGTGTGATATAATGGAGAACGCTGTGTGATATAATGGGGGTAGAGTGTGTGATATAATGGAGAACGCTAGGTGATATAATGGGGTAGAGTGTGTGATATAATGGAGAACGGTGGGTGATACAATGGGGTAGTCAGTGTGATATAATGGAGAACACTGGGTGATATAATGGGGTAGAGTGTGTGATATAATGGAGAGCGGTGGGTGATACAATGGGGTAGTCAGTGTGATATAATGGAGAACGCTGGGTGATATAAAGGGGATTGAGTGTGTGATATAATGGAGAACGCTGGGTGATATAATGGGGTAGAGTGTGTGATATAATGGAGAAGGCTGGGTGATATAATGGGGTAGAGTGTGTGATACAATGGAGAACGCTGGGTGATATAATGGGGTCGAGTGTGTGCTATAATGGAGAACACTGGGTGATATAATGGGGGTGGGATGTGTGAAATAATGGAGAACGCTGTGTGATATAATGGGGGTAGAGTGTGTGATATAATGGAGAACGCTAGGTGATATAATGGGGTAGAGTGTGTGATATAATGGAGAACGGTGGGTGATACAATGGGGTAGTCAGTGTGATATAATGGAGAACGCTGGGTGATATAATGGAGAACGCTGGGTGATATAATGGGGGTAGGATGTGTGATATAATGGAGAACGCTGTGTGATATAATGGGGGTAGAGTGTGTGATATAATGGAGAACGCTGGGTGATGTAATGGGGTAGAGAGTGTGATATAATGGAGAACGCTGGCTGATATAATGGGGGTAGGATGTGTGATATAATGGAGAACGCTGTGTGATATAATGGGGGTAGAGTGTGTGATATAATGGAGAACACTGGCTGATATAATGGGGTAGAGTGTGTGATATAATGGGGTTAGAGTGTGTGATACAATGGGGAACGCTGGGTGACATAATGGGTTAGAGTGTGTGATATAATGGGGGTAGTGTGTGTGATATAATGGGGGTAGAGTGTGTGATATAATGGAGAACGCTGGGTGATTTAATGGGGTAGGGTGTGTGATATAATTGGGGTACAGTGTGTGATAAAATGGGGTAGAGTGTGTGATATAATGGAGAACGCTGGGTGATATAATATGGTAGAGTGTGTGATATAATGGAGAACGCTAGGTGATAAAATGGGGTAGAGTGTGTGATATAATGGAGAACTCTGGGTGGTATAATGGCGGTAGAGTGTGTGATATAATTGAAGTGGAGTGTGTGATATAATTGAAGTGGAGTGTGTGATATAATGGAGAATGCTGGGTGATATAATATGGTAGAGTGTGTGATATAATGGAGAACGCTTGGTGAAATAATGCGGGAAGAGTCTGTGATATAACGGAGAACGCTGGGTGATATAATAGGGTAGGGTGTGTGATATAATGGAGAACGCTTGGTGATATAATGGGGTAGAGTGTGGGATATAATGGAGAACAGTGGGTGATATAATGGTGTAGAGTGTGTGATATAATGGAGAACGCTGGGTGATAGAATGGGGTAGAGATTGTGATATAATGCAGAACGCTGAGTGATATAATGGGGGTAGAGTGTGTGATATAATGGAGAACGCTGGGTGATATAATGGGGTAGAGAGTGTGATATAATGGAGAACGCTGGCTGATATAATGGGGGTAGGATGTGTGATATAATGGAGAACGCTGTGTGATATAATGGGGGTAGAGTGTGTTGTATAATGGAGAACACTGGGTGATATAATGGGGTAGAGTGTGTGATATAATGGAGAACGGTGGGTGATACAATGGGGTAGTCAGTGTGATATAATGGAGAACGCTGGGTGATATAATGGGGGTACAGTGTGTGATATAATGGAGAATGCTGGGTGATATAATGGGGGTAGTCTGTGATATAATTGGGTGGAGTATGTGATATAATGGAGAACGCTAGGTGATATAATGGGGTAGAGTGTGTGATATAATGGAGAACGCTTGGTGATATAATGTGGTAGAGTGTGTGATATAATGGAGAACGGTGGGTGATATAAAGGGGGTCGAGTGTCTGATATAATGGAGAACGCTGGGTGATATAATGGGGTAGAGAGTGTGATATAATGGAGAACGCTGGCTGATATAATGGGGGTAGGATGTGTGATATAATGGAGAACGCTGTGTGATATAATGGGGGTAGAGTGTGTGATATAATGGAGAACACTGGGTGATATAATGGGGTAGAGTGTGTGATATAATGGAGAACGCTGGGTGATATAATGGGGGTAGAGTGTGTGATATAATGGAGAAAGCTGAGTGATATAATGGGGCAGAGTGTGTGATATAATGGAGAACACTGGCTGATATAATGGCGTAGAGTGTGTGATATAATGGGGTTAGAGTGTGTGATGCAATGGGGAACGCTGGGTGACATAATGGGTTAGAGTGTGTGATATAATGGTGGTAGTGTGTGTGATATAATGGGGGTAGAGTGTGTGATATAATGGAGAACGCTGGGTGATTTAATGGGGTAGGGTGTGTGGTTTAATTGGGGTACAGTGTGTGTAGAGTGTGTGATATAATGGAGAACGCTGGGTGATATAATATGGTAGAGTGTGTGATATAATGGAGAACGCTAGGTGATATAATGGGGTAGAGTGTGTGATATAATGGAGAACGCTGGGTGATATAATGGGTAGCGTGTGTGATATAATGGAGAGCGCTTGGTGAAATAATGCGGGAAGAGGCTGTGATATAACGGAGAACGCTGGGTGATATAATAGGGTAGGGTGTGTGATATAATGGAGAACGCTAGGTGATATAATGGGGTAGAGTGTGGGATATAATGGAGAAAAGTGGGTGATATAATGGTGTAGAGTGTGTGATATAATGGAGAACGCTGGGTGATAGAATGGGGTAGAGATTGTGATATAATGGAGAACGCTGGGTGATATATTGGGGGTAGAGTGTGTGATATAATGGAGAACGCTGGGTGATATAATGGGGTAGAGAGTGTGATATAATGGAGAACGCTGGCTGATATAATGGGGGTAGGATGTGTGATATAATGGAGAACGCTGTGTGATATAATGGGGGTAGTGTGTGTGATATAATGGAGAACACTGGGTGATATAATGGGGTAGAGTGTGTGATATAATGGAGAACGGTGGGTGATACAATGGGGTAGTCAGTGTGATATAATGGAGAACGCTGGGTGATATAAAGGGGATTGAGTGTGTGATATAATGGAGAACGCTGGGTGATATAATGGGGTAGAGTGTGTGATATAATGGAGAAGGCTGGGTGATATAATGGGGTAGAGTGTGTGATACAATGGAGAACGCTGGGTGATATAATGGGGTAGAGTGTGTGCTATAATGGAGAACACTGGGTGATATAATGGGGCAGAGTGTGTGATATAATGGAGAACACTGGCTGATATAATGGGGTAGAGTGTGTGATATAATGGGGTTAGAGTGTGTGATACAATGGGGAACGCTGGGTGACATAATGGGTTAGAGTGTGTGATATAATGGGGGTAGTGTGTGTGATATAATGGGGGTAGAGTGTGTGATATAATGGAGAACGCTGGGTGATTTAATGGGGTAGGGTGTGTGATATAATTGGGGTACAGTGTGTGATATAATGGGGTAGAGTGTGTGATATAATGGAGAACGCTGGGTGATATAATATGGTAGAGTGTGTGATATAATGGAGAACGCTAGGTGATAAAATGGGGTAGAGTGTGTGATATAATGGAGAAGGCTGTGTGATATAATGGGGTAGAGTGTGTGATATAATGGAGAACGCTGGGTGTTATATTGTGGGTAGAGTCTGTGATATAACGTAGAACGCTGGCTGATATAATATGGTAGAGTGTGTGATATAATGGAGAACTCTGGGTGGTATAATGGCGGTAGAGTCTGTGATGTAATTGAGGTGGAGTATGTGATATTCTGGAGAACGCTAGGTGATATAATGCGGTAGTGTGTGTGATATAATGGGGGTAGAGTGTGTGATATAATCGGCGTAGAGTGTGTGATATAATGGGGTAGAGTGTGTGATATAATGGGGTAGTGTTTGATATCATGGGGTAGAGTGTGTGATATAATGGGGGTAGAGTGTGTGATTTCATGGAGAACGCTGGGTGATATAATGCGGTAGAGGGTGTGATATAATGGAGAACGCTGGGAGACATAATGGGTTAGAGTGTGTGATATAATGGGGGTAGTGTGTGTGATATAATGGGGGTAGAGTGTGTGATATAATGGAGAACGCTGGGTGATTTAATGGGGTAGGGTGTGTGATATAATTGGGGTACAGTGTGTGATATAATGGGGTAGAGTGTGTGATATAATGGAGAACGCTGGGTGATATAATATGCTAGAGTGTGTGATATAATGGAGAACGCTGGGTGATATAATGGGGGTAGGATGTGTGATATAATGGAGAACGCTGTGTGATATAATGGGGGTAGAGTGTGTGATATAATGGAGAACGCTGGGTGATATAATGGGGTAGAGTGTGTGATATAATGGGGTTAGAGTGTGTGATACAATGGGGAACGCTGGGTGACATAATGGGTTAGAGTGTGTGATATAATGGGGGTAGTGTGTGTGATATAATGGGGGTAGAGTGTGTGATATAATGGAGAACGCTGGGTGATTTAATGGGGTCGGGTGTGTGATATAATTGGGGTACAGTGTGTGATATAATGGGGTAGAGTGTGTGATATAATGGAGAACGCTGGGTGATATAATATGGTAGAGTGTGTGATATAATGGAGAACGCTAGGTGATAAAATGGGGTAGAGTGTGTGATATAATGGAGAAGGCTGTGTGATATAATGGGGTAGAGTGTGTGATATAATGGAGAACGCTGGGTGTTATATTGTGGGTAGAGTCTGTGATATAACGTAGAACGCTGGCTGATATAATATGGTAGAGTGTGTGATATAATGGAGAACTCTGGGTGGTATAATGGCGGTAGAGTCTGTGATGTAATTGAGGTGGAGTATGTGATATTCTGGAGAACGCTAGGTGATATAATGCGGTAGTGTGTGTGATATAATGGGGGTAGAGTGTGTGATATAATCGGCGTAGAGTGTGTGATATAATGGGGTAGAGTGTGTGATATAATGGGGTAGTGTTTGATATCATGGGGTAGAGTGTGTGATATAATGGGGGTAGAGTGTGTGATTTCATGGAGAACGCTGGGTGATATAATGCGGTAGAGGGTGTGATATAATGGAGAACGCTGGGTGACATAATGGGTTAGAGTGTGTGATATAATGGGGGTAGTGTGTGTGATATAATGGGGGTAGAGTGTGTGATATAATGGAGAACGCTGGGTGATTTAATGGGGTAGGGTGTGTGATATAATTGGGGTACAGTGTGTGATATAATGGGGTAGAGTGTGTGATATAATGGAGAACGCTGGGTGATATAATATGCTAGAGTGTGTGATATAATGGAGAACGCTGGGTGATATAATGGGGGTAGGATGTGTGATATAATGGAGAACGCTGTGTGATATAATGGGGGTAGAGTGTGTGATATAATGGAGAACGCTGGGTGATATAATGGGGTAGAGTGTGTGATATAATGGAGAACGCTGGGTGATATAATGGGGTAGAGTGTGTGATATAATGGAGAACGCTGGGTGATATAATGGGGGTAGGATGTGTGATATAATGGAGAACGCTGTGTGATATAATGGGGGTAGAGTGTGTGATATAATGGAGAACGCTGGGTGATATAATGGGGTAGAGAGTGTGATATAATGGAGAACGCTGGCTGATATAATGGGGGTAGGATGTGTGATATAATGGAGAACGCTGTGTGATATAATGGGGGTAGAGTGTGTGATATAATGGAGAACACTGGGTGATATAATGGGGTAGAGTGTGTGATATAATGGAGAACGCTGGGTGACATAATGGGTTAGAGTGTGTGATATAATGGGGATAGTGTGTGTGATATAATGGGGGTAGAGTGTGTGATATAATGGAGAACGCTGGGTGATTTAATGGGGTAGGGTGTGTGATATAATTGGGGTACAGTGTGTGATATAATGGGGTAGAGTGTGTGATATAATGGAGAACGCTGGGTGATATAATATGCTAGAGTGTGTGATATAATGGAGAACGCTAGGTGATATAATGGGGTAGAGTGTGTGATATAATGGAGAACGCTGGGTGATATAATGGGTAGCGTGTGTGATATAATGGAGAACGCTTGGTGAAATAATGCGGGTAGAGTCTGTGATATAACGGAGAACGCTGGGTGATAGAATGGGGTAGAGATTGTGATATAATGGAGAACGCTGGGTGATATATTGGGGGTAGAGTGTGTGATATAATGGAGAACGCTGGGTGATATAATGGGGTAGAGAGTGTGATATAATGGAGAACGCTGGCTGATATAATGGGGGTAGGATGTGTGATATAATGGAGAACGCTGTGTGATATAATGGGGGTAGAGTGTGTGATATAATGGAGAACACTGGGTGATATAATGGGGTAGAGTGTGTGATATAATGGAGAACGGTGGGTGATACAATGGGGTAGTCAGTGTGATATAATGGAGAACGCTGGGTGATATAAAGGGGATTGAGTGTGTGATATAATGGAGAACGCTGGGTGATATAATGGGGTAGAGTGTGTGATATAATGGAGAAGGCTGGGTGATATAATGGGGTAGAGTGTGTGATACAATGGAGAACGCTGGGTGATATAATGGGGTAGAGTGTGTGATATAATGGAGAACACTGGCTGATAAAATGGGGTAGAGTGTGTGATATAATGGGGTTAGAGTGTGTGATACAATGGGGAACGCTGGGTGACATAATGGGTTAGAGTGTGTGATATAATGGGGTTAGTGTGTGTGATATAATGGGGGTAGAGTGTGTGATATAATGGAGAACGCTGGGTGATTTAATGGGGTAGGGTGTGTGATATAATTGGGGTACAGTGTGTGATATAATGGGGTAGAGTGTGTGATATAATGGAGAACGCTGGGTGATATAATATGGTAGAGTGTGTGATATAATGGAGAACGCTAGGTGATAAAATGGGGTAGAGTGTGTGATATAATGGAGAAGGCTGTGTGATATAATGGGGTAGAGTGTGTGATATAATGGAGAACGCTGGGTGTTATATTGTGGGTAGAGTCTGTGATATAACGTAGAACGCTGGCTGATATAATATGGTAGAGTGTGTGATATAACGGAGAACTCTGGGTGGTATAATGGCGGTAGAGACTGTGACGTAATTGAGGTGGACTATGTGATATTCTGGAGAACGCTAGGTGATATAATGCGGTAGTGTGTGTGATATAATGGGGGTAGAGTGTGTGATATAATCGGCGTAGAGTGTGTGATATAATGGGGTAGAGTGTGTGATATAATGGGGTAGTGTTTGATATCATGGGGTAGAGTGTGTGATATAATGGGGGTAGAGTGTGTGATTTCATGGAGAACGCTGGGTGATATAATGCGGTGGAGGGTGTGATATAATGGAGAACGCTGGGTGACATAATGGGTTAGAGTCTGTGATATAATGGGGGTAGTGTGTGTGATATAATGGGGGTAGAGTGTGTGATATAATGGAGAACGCTGGGTGATTTAATGGGGTAGGGTGTGTGATATAATTGGGGTACAGTGTGTGATATAATGGGGTAGAGTGTGTGATATAATGGAGAACGCTGGGTGATATAATATGCTAGAGTGTGTGATATAATGGAGAACGCTGGGTGATATAATGGGGGTAGGATGTGTGATATAATGGAGAACGCTGTGTGATATAATGGGGGTAGAGTGTGTGATATAATGGAGAACGCTGGGTGATATAATGGGGTAGAGTGTGTGATATAATGGAGAACACTGGGTGATATAATGGGGTAGAGTGTGTGATATAATGGAGAACGCTGGGTGACATAATGGGTTAGAGTGTGTGATATAATGGGGATAGTGTGTGTGATATAATGGGGGTAGAGTGTGTGATATAATGGAGAACGCTGGGTGATTTAATGGGGTAGGGTGTGATATAATTGGGGTACAGTGTGTGATATAATGGGGTAGAGTGTGTGATATAATGGAGAACGCTGGGTGATATAATATGCTAGAGTGTGTGATATAATGGAGAACGCTAGGTGATATAATGGGGTAGAGTGTGTGATATAATGGAGAACGCTGGGTGATATAATGGGTAGCGTGTGTGATATAATGGAGAACGCTTGGTGAAATAATGCGGGTAGAGTCTGTGATATAACGGAGAACGCTGGGTGATATAATAGGGTAGGGTGTGTGATATAATGGAGAACGCTAGGTGATATAATGGGGTAGAGTGTGTGATATAATGGAGAACGCTGGGTGATATAATGCGGTAGAGGGTGTGATATAATGGAGAACGCTAGGTGATATAATGGGGTAGAGTGTGTGATATAATGGAGAACGCTGGGTGATATAATGGGGTAGAGTGTGTGATATAATGGAGAACGCTGGGTGATATAATGGGTAGCGTGTGTGATATAATGGAGAATGCTGTGTGATATAATGAGGGTAGAGTGTGTGATATAATGGAGAAGGCTGGGTGATATAATGGGGTAGAGTGTGTGATACAATGGAGAACGCTGGGTGATCTAATGGGGTACAGTGCGTGATATAATGGAGAATGCTGGGTGATATAATGGGGTAGAGTGTGTGATATAATGGAGAACGCTGGGTGATATAATGGGGGTAGAGTGTGATATAATGGAGAAAGCTGAGTGATATAATGGAGCAGAGTGTGTGATATAATGGAGAACACTGGGTGACATAATGGGTTAGAGTGTGTGATATAATGGGGGTAGTGTGTGTGATATAATGGGGGTAGAGTGTGTGATATAATGGAGAACGCTGGGTGATATAATGTGGTAGAGGGTGTGATATAATGGAGAACGCTAGGTGATATAATGGGGTAGAGTGTGTGATATAATGGAGAACGCTGGGTGATATAATGGGGTAGAGTGTGTGATATAATGGAGAACGCTGGTTGATATAATGGGGGTAGGATGTGTGATATAATGGAGAACGCTGTGTGATATAATGGGGGTAGAGTGTGTGATATAATGGAGAACGCTGGGTGATGTAATGGGGTAGAGAGTGTGATATAATGGAGAACGCTGGCTGATATAATGGGGGTAGGATGTGTGATATAATGGAGAACGCTGTGTGATATAATGGGGGTAGAGTGTGTGATATAATGGAGAACACTGGGTGATATAATGGGGTAGAGTGTGTGATATAATGGAGAACGCTGGGTGATATAATGGGGGTAGAGTGTGTGATATAATGGAGAAAGCTGAGTGATATAATGGGGCAGAGTGTGTGATATAATGGAGAACACTGGCTGATATAATGGCGTAGAGTGTGTGATATAATGGGGTTAGAGTGTGTGATACAATGGGGAACGCTGGGTGACATAATGGGTTAGAGTGTGTGATATAATGGGGGTAGTGTGCGTGATATAATGGGGGTAGAGTGTGTGATATAATGGAGAACGCTGGGTGATTTAATGGGGTAGGGTGTGTGGTATAATTGGGGTACAGTGTGTGTAGAGTGTGTGATATAATGGAGAACGCTGGGTGATATAATATGGTAGAGTGTGTGATATAATGGAGAACGCTAGGTGATATAATGGGGTAGAGTGTGTGATATAATGGAGAACGCTGGGTGATATAATGGGTAGCGTGTGTGATATAATGGAGAACGCTTGGTGAAATAATGAGGGAAGAGGCTGTGATATAACGGAGAACGCTGGGTGATATAATAGGGTAGGGTGTGTGATATAATGGAGAACGCTAGGTGATATAATGGGGTAGAGTGTGGGATATAATGGAGAAAAGTGGGTGATATAATGGTGTAGAGTGTGTGATATAATGGAGAACGCTGGGTGATAGAATGGGGTAGAGATTGTGATATAATGGAGAACGCTGGGTGATATATTGGGGGTAGAGTGTGTGATATAATGGAGAACGCTGGGTGATATAATGGGGTAGAGAGTGTGATATAATGGAGAACGCTGGCTGATATAATGGGGGTAGGATGTGTGATATAATGGAGAACGCTGTGTGATATAATGGGGGTAGAGTGTGTGATATAATGGAGAACACTGGGTGATATAATGGGGTAGAGTGTGTGATATAATGGAGAACGGTGGGTGATATAATGGGGTAGTCAGTGTGATATAATGGAGAACGCTGGGTGATATAAAGGGGATTGAGTGTGTGATATAATGGAGAACGCTGGGTGATATAATGGAGTAGAGTGTGTGATATAATGGAGAAGGCTGGGTGATATAATGGGGTAGAGTGTGTGATACAATGGAGAACGCTGGGTGATATAATGGGGTAGAGTGTGTGCTATAACGGAGAACACTGGGTGATATAATGGGGTAGAGTGTGTGCTATAATGGAGAACACTGGGTGATATGATGGGGTACAGTGCGTGATATAATGGAGAATGCTGGGTGATATAATGGGGTAGAGTGTGTGATATAATGGAGAACGCTGGGTGATATAATGGGGGTAGAGTCTGTGAAATAATGGAGAAAGCTGAGTGATATAATGGGGCAGAGTGTGTGATATAATGGAGAACACTGGCTGATATAATGGGGTAGTGTGTGTGATATAATGGAGAACGCTGGGTGATATAATGGGTAGCGTGTGTGATATAATGGAGAACGCTTGGTAAAATAATGCGGGTAGAGTCTGTGATATAATGGAGAAGGCTGGGTGATATACTGGGGTAGAGTGTGTGATACAATGGAGAACGCTGGGTGATCTAATGGGGTACAGTGCGTGATATAATGGAGAATGCTGGGTGATATAATGGGGTAGAGTGTGTGATATAATGGAGAACGCTGGGTGATATAATGGGGGTAGAGTGTGTGATATTATGGAGCAAGCTGAGTGATATAATGGAGCAGAGTGTGTGATATAATGAGGACACTGGGTGACATAATGGGTTAGAGTGTGTGATATAATGGGGGTAGTGTGTGTGATATAATGGGGGTAGAGTGTGTGATATAATGGAGAACGCTGGGTGATTTAATGGGGTAGGGTGTGTGATATAATTGGGGTACAGTTTGTGATATAATGGGGTAGAGTGTGTGAGATAATGGGGGTAGAGTGTGTGATATAATGGAGAACGCTGGGTGATATAATGCGGTAGAGGGTGTGATATAATGGAGAACGCTAGGTGATATAATGGGGTAGAGTGTGTGATATAATGGTGAACGCTGGGTGATATAATGGGGTAGAGTGTGTGATATAATGGAGAATGCTGGGTGATATAATGGGTAGCGTGTGTGATATAATGGAGAATGCTGTGTGATATAATGAGGTTAGAGTGTGTGATATAATGGAGAAGGCTGGGTGATATAATGTGGTAGAGTGTGTGATACAATGGAGAACGCTGGGTGATATAATGGGGTACAGTGCGTGATATAATGGAGAATGCTGGGTGACATAATGGGGTAGTGTGTGATATAATGGAGAACGCTGGTTGATATAATGGGGGTAGAGTGTGTGATATAATGGAGAACACTGGGTGACATAATGGGTTAGAGTGTGTGATATAATGGGGGTAGTGTGTGTGATATAATGGGGGTAGAGTGTGTGATATAATGGAGAACGCTGGGTGATTTAATGGGGTAGGGTGTGTGATATAATTGGGGTACAGTGTGTGATATAATGGGGTAGAGTGTGTGATATAATGGAGAATGCTGGGTGTTCTAATACGGTAGAGTGTGTGATATAATGGAGAACGCTAGGTGATATAATGGGGTAGAGTGTGTGATATAATGGAGAACGCTGGGTGATATAATGGGTAGCGTGTGTGATATAATGGAGAACGCTTGGTGAAATAATGCGGGTAGAGTCTGTGATATAACGGAGAACGCTGGGTGATATAATAGGGTAGGGTGTGTGATATAATGGAGAACGCTAGGTGATATAATGGGGTAGAGTGTGGGATATAATTGAGAACAGTGGGTGATATAATGGTGTAGAGTGTGTGATATAATGGAGAACTCTGGGTGATAGAATGGGGTAGAGATTGTGATATAATGGAGAACGCTGGGTGATATAATGAGGTAGAGTGTATAATATAATGGAGAACGCTGGGTGATATAATGGGGTAGAGTGTGTGATATAATGGAGAATACTGTTTGATATAATGGGGTAGAGTTTGTGATATAATGGGGGTAGAGTGTGTGATATAATGGAGAACTCTGGGTGGTATAATGGCGGTAGAGTGTGTGATATAATTGGGGTGGAGTATGTGATATACTGGAGAACGCTAGGTGATATAATGCGGTAGAGTGTGTGATATAATGGGGGTAGTGTGTGTGATATAATGGGGGTAGAGTGTGTGATATAATGGGGTAGAGTGTGTGATAGAATGGGGTAGAGTGTGTGATATAAAGGAGAACGCTGGGTGATATAATGGGGGTAGATAGTGTGATATAATGGAGAATACTGGGTGGTATAATGGGGGTACACTGTGTGATATAATGGAGGTGAATTATGTGATATAATGCAGAATGCTGGGTGGTATAATGGGGGTAGAGTGTGAGATATAATGGGGGTAGAGTGTGTGATATAATCGGCGTAGAGTGTGTGATATAATGGGGTAGAGTGTGTGATATAATGGGGTAGTGTGTGATATCATGGGGTAGAGTGTGTGATATAATGGGGGTAGAGAGTGTGATTTAATGGAGAACGCTGGGTGATATAATGCGGTAGAGGGTGTGATATAATGGAGAAGGCTGTGTGATATAATGGGGTAGAGTGTGTGATATAATGGAGAACGCTGGGTGTTATATTGCGGGTAGAGTCTGTGATATAACGTAGAACGCTGCGTGATATAATATGGTAGAGTGTGTGATATAATGGAGAACTCTGGGTGGTATAATGGCGGTAGAGTGTGTGATATAATTGGGGTGGAGTATGTGATATACTGGAGAACGCTAGGTGATATAATGCGGTAGAGTGTGTGATATAATGGGGGTAGTGTGTGTGATATAATGGGGGTAGAGTGTGTGATATAATAGGGTAGAGTGTGTGATAGTATGGGGTAGAGTGTGTGATATAAAGGAGAACGCTGGGTGATATATTGGGGGTAGATAGTGTGATATAATGGAGAATACTGGGTGGTATAATGGGGGTAGAGTGTGTGATATAATGGAGGTGAAGTATGTGATATAATGCAGAATGCTGGGTGGTATAATGGGGGTAGAGTGTGTGATATAATGGGGGTAGAGTGTGTGATATAATCGGCGTAGAGTGTGTGATATAATGGGGTAGAGTGTGTGATATAATGGGGTAGTGTGTGATATCTTGGGTAGTGTGTGATATAATGGGGGTAGAGTGTGTGATTTAATGGAGAACGCTGGGTGATATAATGCAGTAGAGGGTGTGATATAATGGAGAACGCTGGGTGATATAACGGGGTAGAGTGTGTGATATAATGGAGAACGCTGGGTGATATGATGGGGTACAGTGCGTGATATAATGGAGAACGCTGGGTGATATAATGGGGTAGAGTGTGTGATATAATGGAGAACGCTGGGTGATATAATGGGGGTAGAGTGTGTGATATAATGGAGAACGCTGGGTGATATAATGGGGTAGAGTGTGTGATATAATGGGGGTAGAGTGTGTAATATAATGGAGAACTGTGTGATATAATTGGGTAGAGTGTGTGATATAATGGAGAACGCTGGGTGATATAATGGGTAGAGTGTGTGATATAATGGAGAATGCTGTGTGATATAATGGGGGTAGAGTGTGTGATATAATGGAGAACGCTGGGTGATATAATGAGGTAGAGTGTATAATATAATGGAGAACGCTGGGTGATATAATGGGGTAGAGTGTGTGATATAATGGAGAATACTGTTTGATATAATGGGGTAGAGTGTGTGATATAATGGGGGTAGAGTGTGTGATATAATGGAGAACTCTGGGTGGTATAATGGCGGTAGAGTGTGTGATATAATTGGGGTGGAGTATGTGATATACTGGAGAACGCTAGGTGATATAATGCGGTAGAGTGTGTGATATAATGGGGGTAGTGTGTGTGATATAATGGGGGTAGAGTGTGTGATATAATGGGGTAGAGTGTGTGATAGAATGGGGTAGAGTGTGTGATATAAAGGAGAACGCTGGGTGATATAATGGGGGTAGATAGTGTGATATAATGGAGAATACTGGGTGGTATAATGGGGGTACACTGTGTGATATAATGGAGGTGAAGTATGTGATATAATGCAGAATGCTGGGTGGTATAATGGGGGTAGAGTGTGAGATATAATGGGGGTAGAGTGTGTGATATAATCGGCGTAGAGTGTGTGATATAATGGGGTAGAGTGTGTGATATAATGGGGTAGTGTGTGATATCATGGGGTAGAGTGTGTGATATAATGGGGGTAGAGAGTGTGATTTAATGGAGAACGCTGGGTGATATAATGCGGTAGAGGGTGTGATATAATGGAGAAGGCTGTGTGATATAATGGGGTAGAGTGTGTGATATAATGGAGAACGCTGGGTGTTATATTGCGGGTAGAGTCTGTGATATAACGTAGAACGCTGCGTGATATAATATGGTAGAGTGTGTGATATAATGGAGAACTCTGGGTGGTATAATGGCGGTAGAGTGTGTGATATAATTGGGGTGGAGTACGTGATATACTGGAGAACGCTAGGTGATATAATGCGGTAAAGTGTGTGATATAATGGGGGTAGTGTGTGTGATATAATGGGGGTAGAGTGTGTGATATAATGGGGTAGAGTGTGTGATAGTATGGGGTAGAGTGTGTGATATAAAGGAGAACGCTGGGTGATATATTGGGGGTAGATAGTGTGATATAATGGAGAATACTGGGTGGTATAATGGGGGTAGAGTGTGTGATATAATGGAGGTGAAGTATGTGATATAATGCAGAATGCTGGGTGGTATAATGGGGGTAGAGTGTGTGATATAATGGGGGTAGAGTGTGTGATATAATCGGCGTAGAGTGTGTGATATAATGGGGTAGAGTGTGTGATATAATGGGGTAGTGTGTGATATCATGGGGTAGAGTGTGTGATATAATGGGGGTAGAGTGTGTGATTTAATGGAGAACGCTGGGTGATATAGTGCAGTAGAGGGTGTGATATAATGGAGAACGCTGGGTGATATAACGGGGTAGAGTGTGTGATATAATGGAGAACGCTGGGTGATATGATGGGGTACAGTGCGTGATATAATGGAGAATGCTGGGTGATATAATGGGGTAGAGTGTGTGATATAATGGAGAACGCTGGGTGATATAATGGGGGTAGAGTCTGTGAAATAATGGAGAAAGCTGAGTGATATAATGGGGCAGAGTGTGTGATATAATGGAGAACACTGGCTGATATAATGGGGTAGTGTGTGTGATATAATGGAGAACGCTGGGTGATATAATGGGTAGCGTGTGTGATATAATGGAGAACGCTTGGTAAAATAAAGCGGGTAGAGTCTGTGATATAATGGAGAAGGCTGGGTGATATAATGGGGTAGAGTGTGTGATACAATGGAGAACGCTGGGTGATCTAATGGGGTACAGTGCGTGATATAATGGAGAATGCTGGGTGATATAATGGGGTAGAGTGTGTGATATAATGGAGAACGCTGGGTGATATAATGGGGGTAGAGTGTGTGATATAATGGAGCAAGCTGAGTGATATAATGGAGCAGAGTGTGTGATATAATGAGGACACTGGGTGACATAATGGGTTAGAGTGTGTGATATAATGGGGGTAGTGTGTGTGATATAATGGGGGTAGAGTGTGTGATATAATGGAGAACGCTGGGTGATTTAATGGGGTAGGGTGTGTGATATAATTGGGGTACAGTTTGTGATATAATGGGGTAGAGTGTGTGAGATAATGGGGGTAGAGTGTGTGATATAATGGAGAACGCTGGGTGATATAATGCGGTAGAGGGTGTGATATAATGGAGAACGCTAGGTGATATAATGGGGTAGAGTGTGTGATATAATGGAGAACGCTGGGTGATATAATGGGGTAGAGTGTGTGATATAATGGAGAATGCTGGGTGATATAATGGGTAGCGTGTGTGATATAATGGAGAATGCTGTGTGATATAATGAGGTTAGAGTGTGTGATATAATGGAGAAGGCTGGGTGATATAATGTGGTAGAGTGTGTGATACAATGGAGAACGCTGGGTGATATAATGGGGTACAGTGCGTGATATAATGGAGAATGCTGGGTGACATAATGGGGTAGTGTGTGATATAATGGAGAACGCTGGTTGATATAATGGGGGTAGAGTGTGTGATATAATGGAGAACACTGGGTGACATAATGGGTTAGAGTGTGTGATATAATGGGGGTAGTGTGTGTGATATAATGGGGGTAGAGTGTGTGATATAATGGAGAACGCTGGGTGATTTAATGGGGTAGGGTGTGTGATATAATTGGGGTACAGTGTGTGATATAATGGGGTAGAGTGTGTGATATAATGGAGAATGCTGGGTGTTCTAATACGGTAGAGTGTGTGATATAATGGAGAACGCTAGGTGATATAATGGGGTAGAGTGTGTGATATAATGGAGAACGCTGGGTGATATAATGGGTAGCGTGTGTGATATAATGGAGAACGCTTGGTGAAATAATGCGGGTAGAGTCTGTGATATAACGGAGAACGCTGGGTGATATAATAGGGTAGGGTGTGTGATATAATGGAGAACGCTAGGTGATATAATGGGGTAGAGTGTGGGATATAATTGAGAACAGTGGGTGATATAATGGTGTAGAGTGTGTGATATAATGGAGAACTCTGGGTGATAGAATGGGGTAGAGATTGTGATATAATGGAGAACGCTGGGTGATATAATGAGGTAGAGTGTATAATATAATGGAGAACGCTGGGTGATATAATGGGGTAGAGTGTGTGATATAATGGAGAATACTGTTTGATATAATGGGGTAGAGTTTGTGATATAATGGGGGTAGAGTGTGTGATATAATGGAGAACTCTGGGTGGTATAATGGCGGTAGAGTGTGTGATATAATTGGGGTGGAGTATGTGATATACTGGAGAACGCTAGGTGATATAATGCGGTAGAGTGTGTGATATAATGGGGGTAGTGTGTGTGATATAATGGGGGTAGAGTGTGTGATATAATGGGGTAGAGTGTGTGATAGAATGGGGTAGAGTGTGTGATATAAAGGAGAACGCTGGGTGATATAATGGGGGTAGATAGTGTGATATAATGGAGAATACTGGGTGGTATAATGGGGGTACACTGTGTGATATAATGGAGGTGAATTATGTGATATAATGCAGAATGCTGGGTGGTATAATGGGGGTAGAGTGTGAGATATAATGGGGGTAGAGTGTGTGATATAATCGGCGTAGAGTGTGTGATATAATGGGGTAGAGTGTGTGATATAATGGGGTAGTGTGTGATATCATGGGGTAGAGTGTGTGATATAATGGGGGTAGAGAGTGTGATTTAATGGAGAACGCTGGATGATATAATGCGGTAGAGGGTGTGATATAATGGAGAAGGCTGTGTGATATAATGGGGTAGAGTGTGTGATATAATGGAGAACGCTGGGTGTTATATTGCGGGTAGAGTCTGTGATATAACGTAGAACGCTGCGTGATATAATATGGTAGAGTGTGTGATATAATGGAGAACTCTGGGTGGTATAATGGCGGTAGAGTGTGTGATATAATTGGGGTGGAGTATGTGATATACTGGAGAACGCTAGGTGATATAATGCGGTAGAGTGTGTGATATAATGGGGGTAGTGTGTGTGATATAATGGGGGTAGAGTGTGTGATATAATAGGGTAGAGTGTGTGATAGTATGGGGTAGAGTGTGTGATATAAAGGAGAACGCTGGGTGATATATTGGGGGTAGATAGTGTGATATAATGGAGAATACTGGGTGGTATAATGGGGGTAGAGTGTGTGATATAATGGAGGTGAAGTATGTGATATAATGCAGAATGCTGGGTGGTATAATGGGGGTAGAGTGTGTGATATAATGGGGGTAGAGTGTGTGATATAATCGGCGTAGAGTGTGTGATATAATGGGGTAGAGTGTGTGATATAATGGGGTAGTGTGTGATATCTTGGGTAGTGTGTGATATAATGGGGGTAGAGTGTGTGATTTAATGGAGAACGCTGGGTGATATAATGCAGTAGAGGGTGTGATATAATGGAGAACGCTGGGTGATATAACGGGGTAGAGTGTGTGATATAATGGAGAACGCTGGGTGATATGATGGGGTACAGTGCGTGATATAATGGAGAACGCTGGGTGATATAATGGGGTAGAGTGTGTGATATAATGGAGAACGCTGGGTGATATAATGGGGGTAGAGTGTGTGATATAATGGAGAACGCTGGGTGATATAATGGGGTAGAGTGTGTGATATAATGGGGGTAGAGTGTGTAATATAATGGAGAACTGTGTGATATAATGGGGTAGAGTGTGTGATATAATGGGGAACGCTGGGTGATATAATGGGGGTAGTGTCTGTGATATAATGGAGAACGCTGGGTGATATAATGCGGTAGAGGGTGTAATATAATGGAGAACACTTGGTGATATAATTGGGTAGAGTGTGTGATATAATGGAGAACGCTGGGTGATATAATGGGTAGAGTGTGTGATATAATGGAGAATGCTGTGTGATATAATGGGGGTAGAGTGTGTGATATAATGGAGAACGCTGGGTGATATAATGAGGTAGAGTGTATAATATAATGGAGAACGCTGGGTGATATAATGGGGTAGAGTGTGTGATATAATGGAGAATACTGTTTGATATAATGGGGTAGAGTGTGTGATATAATGGGGGTAGAGTGTGTGATATAATGGAGAACTCTGGGTGGTATAATGGCGGTAGAGTGTGTGATATAATTGGGGTGGAGTATGTGATATACTGGAGAACGCTAGGTGATATAATGCGGTAGAGTGTGTGATATAATGGGGGTAGTGTGTGTGATATAATGGGGGTAGAGTGTGTGATATAATGGGGTAGAGTGTGTGATATAATGGAGAACTCTGGGTGATAGAATGGGGTAGAGATTGTGATATAATGGAGAACGCTGGGTGATATAATGAGGTAGAGTGTATAATATAATGGAGAACGCTGGGTGATATAATGGGGTAGAGTGTGTGATATAATGGAGAATACTGTTTGATATAATGGGGTAGAGTTTGTGATATAATGGGGGTAGAGTGTGTGATATAATGGAGAACTCTGGGTGGTATAATGGCGGTAGAGTGTGTGATATAATTGGGGTGGAGTATGTGATATACTGGAGAACGCTAGGTGATATAATGCGGTAGAGTGTGTGATATAATGGGGGTAGTGTGTGTGATATAATGGGGGTAGAGTGTGTGATATAATGGGGTAGAGTGTGTGATAGAATGGGGTAGAGTGTGTGATATAAAGGAGAACGCTGGGTGATATAATGGGGGTAGATAGTGTGATATAATGGAGAATACTGGGTGGTATAATGGGGGTACACTGTGTGATATAATGGAGGTGAATTATGTGATATAATGCAGAATGCTGGGTGGTATAATGGGGGTAGAGTGTGAGATATAATGGGGGTAGAGTGTGTGATATAATCGGCGTAGAGTGTGTGATATAATGGGGTAGAGTGTGTGATATAATGGGGTAGTGTGTGATATCATGGGGTAGAGTGTGTGATATAATGGGGGTAGAGAGTGTGATTTAATGGAGAACGCTGGGTGATATAATGCGGTAGAGGGTGTGATATAATGGAGAAGGCTGTGTGATATAATGGGGTAGAGTGTGTGATATAATGGAGAACGCTGGGTGTTATATTGCGGGTAGAGTCTGTGATATAACGTAGAACGCTGCGTGATATAATATGGTAGAGTGTGTGATATAATGGAGAACTCTGGGTGGTATAATGGCGGTAGAGTGTGTGATATAATTGGGGTGGAGTATGTGATATACTGGAGAACGCTAGGTGATATAATGCGGTAGAGTGTGTGATATAATGGGGGTAGTGTGTGTGATATAATGGGGGTAGAGTGTGTGATATAATAGGGTAGAGTGTGTGATAGTATGGGGTAGAGTGTGTGATATAAAGGAGAACGCTGGGTGATATATTGGGGGTAGATAGTGTGATATAATGGAGAATACTGGGTGGTATAATGGGGGTAGAGTGTGTGATATAATGGAGGTGAAGTATGTGATATAATGCAGAATGCTGGGTGGTATAATGGGGGTAGAGTGTGTGATATAATGGGGGTAGAGTGTGTGATATAATCGGCGTAGAGTGTGTGATATAATGGGGTAGAGTGTGTGATATAATGGGGTAGTGTGTGATATCTTGGGTAGTGTGTGATATAATGGGGGTAGAGTGTGTGATTTAATGGAGAACGCTGGGTGATATAATGCAGTAGAGGGTGTGATATAATGGAGAACGCTGGGTGATATAACGGGGTAGAGTGTGTGATATAATGGAGAACGCTGGGTGATATGATGGGGTACAGTGCGTGATATAATGGAGAACGCTGGGTGATATAATGGGGTAGAGTGTGTGATATAATGGAGAACGCTGGGTGATATAATGGGGGTAGAGTGTGTGATATAATGGAGAACGCTGGGTGATATAATGGGGTAGAGTGTGTGATATAATGGGGGTAGAGTGTGTATTATAATGGAGAACTGTGTGATATAATGGGGTAGAGTGTGTGATATAATGGGGAACGCTGGGTGATATAATGGGGGTAGTGTCTGTGATATAATGGAGAACGCTGGGTGATATAATGCGGTAGAGGGTGTAATATAATGGAGAACACTTGGTGATATAATTGGGTAGAGTGTGTGATATAATGGAGAACGCTGGGTGATATAATGGGTAGAGTGTGTGATATAATGGAGAATGCTGTGTGATATAATGGGGGTAGAGTGTGTGATATAATGGAGAACGCTGGGTGATATAATGAGGTAGAGTGTATAATATAATGGAGAACGCTGGGTGATATAATGGGGTAGAGTGTGTGATATAATGGAGAATACTGTTTGATATAATGGGGTAGAGTGTGTGATATAATGGGGGTAGAGTGTGTGATATAATGGAGAACTCTGGGTGGTATAATGGCGGTAGAGTGTGTGATATAATTGGGGTGGAGTATGTGATATACTGGAGAACGCTAGGTGATATAATGCGGTAGAGTGTGTGATATAATGGGGGTAGTGTGTGTGATATAATGGGGGTAGAGTGTGTGATATAATGGGGTAGAGTGTGTGATAGAATGGGGTAGAGTGTGTGATATAAAGGAGAACGCTGGGTGATATAATGGGGGTAGATAGTGTGATATAATGGAGAATACTGGGTGGTATAATGGGGGTACACTGTGTGATATAATGGAGGTGAAGTATGTGATATAATGCAGAATGCTGGGTGGTATAATGGGGGTAGAGTGTGAGATATAATGGGGGTAGAGTGTGTGATATAATCGGCGTAGAGTGTGTGATATAATGGGGTAGAGTGTGTGATATAATGGGGTAGTGTGTGATATCATGGGGTAGAGTGTGTGATATAATGGGGGTAGAGAGTGTGATTTAATGGAGAACGCTGGGTGATATAATGCGGTAGAGGGTGTGATATAATGGAGAAGGCTGTGTGATATAATGGGGTAGAGTGTGTGATATAATGGAGAACGCTGGGTGTTATATTGCGGGTAGAGTCTGTGATATAACGTAGAACGCTGCGTGATATAATATGGTAGAGTGTGTGATATAATGGAGAACTCTGGGTGGTATAATGGCGGTAGAGTGTGTGATATAATTGGGGTGGAGTACGTGATATACTGGAGAACGCTAGGTGATATAATGCGGTAAAGTGTGTGATATAATGGGGGTAGTGTGTGTGATATAATGGGGGTAGAGTGTGTGATATAATGGGGTAGAGTGTGTGATAGTATGGGGTAGAGTGTGTGATATAAAGGAGAACGCTGGGTGATATATTGGGGGTAGATAGTGTGATATAATGGAGAATACTGGGTGGTATAATGGGGGTAGAGTGTGTGATATAATGGAGGTGAAGTATGTGATATAATGCAGAATGCTGGGTGGTATAATGGGGGTAGAGTGTGTGATATAATGGGGGTAGAGTGTGTGATATAATCGGCGTAGAGTGTGTGATATAATGGGGTAGAGTGTGTGATATAATGGGGTAGTGTGTGATATCATGGGGTAGAGTGTGTGATATAATGGGGGTAGAGTGTGTGATTTAATGGAGAACGCTGGGTGATATAATGCAGTAGAGGGTGTGATATAATGGAGAACGCTGGGTGATATAACGGGGTAGAGTGTGTGATATAATGGAGAACGCTGGGTGATATGATGGGGTACAGTGCGTGATATAATGGAGAACGCTGGGTGATATAATGGGGTAGAGTGTGTGATATAATGGAGAACGCTGGGTGATATAATGGGGGTAGAGTGTGTGATATAATGGAGAACGCTGGGTGATATAATGGGGTAGAGTGTGTGATATCATGGGGGTAGAGTGTGTAATATAATGGAGAACTGTGTGATATAATGGGGTAGAGTGTGTGATATAATGGGGAACGCTGGGTGATATAATGGGGGTAGTGTCTGTGATATAATGGAGAACGCTGGGTGATATAATGCGGTAGAGGGTGTAATATAATGGAGAACACTTGGTGATATAATTGGGTAGAGTGTGTGATATAATGGAGAACGCTGGGTGATATAATGGGTAGAGTGTGTGATATAATGGAGAATGCTGTGTGATATAATGGGGGTAGAATGTGTGATATAATGGAGAACGCTGGGTGATATAATGAGGTAGAGTGTATAATATAATGGAGAACGCTGGGTGATATAATGGGGTAGAGTGTGTGATATAATGGAGAATACTGTTTGATATAATGGGGTAGAGTGTGTGATATAATGGGGGTAGAGTGTGTGATATAATGGAGAACTCTGGGTGGTATAATGGCGGTAGAGTGTGTGATATTATTGGGGTGGAGTATGTGATATACTGGAGAACGCTAGGTGATATAATGCGGTAGAGTGTGTGATATAATGGGGGTAGTGTGTGTGATATAATGGGGGTAGAGTGTGTGATATAATGGGGTAGATTGTGTGATAGAATGGGGTAGAGTGTGTGATATAAAGGAGAACGCTGGGTGATATAATGGGGGTAGATAGTGTGATATAATGGAGAATACTGGGTGGTATAATGGGGGTACACTGTGTGATATAATGGAGGTGAAGTATGTGATATAATGCAGAATGCTGGGTGGTATAATGGGGGTAGATTGTGAGATATAATGGGGGTAGAGTGTGTGATATAATCGGCGTAGAGTGTGTGATATAATGGGGTAGAGTGTGTGATATAATGGGGTAGTGTGTGATATCATGGGGTAGAGTGTGTGATATAATGGGGGTAGAGAGTGTGATTTAATGGAGAACGCTGGGTGATATAATGCGGTAGAGGGTGTGATATAATGGAGAAGGCTGTGTGATATAATGGGGTAGAGTGTGTGATATAATGGAGAACGCTGGGTGTTATATTGCGGGTAGAGTCTGTGATATAACGTAGAACGCTGCGTGATATAATATGGTAGAGTGTGTGATATAATGGAGAACTCTGGGTGGTATAATGGCGGTAGAGTGTGTGATATAATTGGGGTGGAGTATGTGATATACTGGAGAACGCTAGATGATATAATGCGGTGTAGTGTGTGATATAATGGGGGTAGTGTGTGTGATATAATGGGGGTAGAGTGTGTGATAGTATGGGGTAGAGTGTGTGATATAAAGGAGAACGCTGGGTGATATATTGGGGGTAGATAGTGTGATATAATGGAGAATACTGGGTGGTATAATGGGGGTAGAGTGTGTGATATAATGGAGGTGAAGTATGTGATATAATGCAGAATGCTGGGTGGTATAATGGGGGTAGAGTGTGTGATATAATGGGGGTAGAGTGTGTGATATAATCGGCGTAGAGTGTGTGATATAATGGGGTAGAGTGTGTGATATAATGGGGTAGTGTGTGATATCATGGGGTAGAGTGTGTGATATAATGGGGGTAGAGTGTGTGATTTAATGGAGAACGCTGGGTGATATAATGCAGTAGAGGGTGTGATATAATGGAGAACGCTGGGTGATATAACGGGGTAGAGTGTGTGATATAATGGAGAACGCTGGGTGATATGATGGGGTACAGTGCGTGATATAATGGAGAACGCTGGGTGATATAATGGGGTAGAGTGTGTGATATAATGGAGAACGCTGGGTGATATAATGGGGGTAGAGTGTGTGATATAATGGAGAACGCTGGGTGATATAATGGGGGTAGAGTGTGTAATATAATGGAGAACACTGTGTGATATAATGGGGTAGAGTGTGTGATATAATGGGGAACGCTGGGAGATATAATGGGGGTAGTGTCTGTGATATAATGGAGAACGCTGGGTGATATAATGCTGTAGAGGGTGTAATATAATGGAGAACACTTGGTGATATAATTGGGTAGAGTGTGTGATATAATGGAGAACGCTGGGTGATATAATGGGTAGCGTGTGTGATATAATGGAGAATGCTGTGTGATATAATGGGGGTAGAGTGTGTGATATAATGGAGAAGGCTGTGTGATATAATGGGGTAGAGTCTGTGATATAACGTAGAACGCTGGCTGATATAATATGGTAGAGTGTGTGATATAATGGAGAACTCTGGGTGGTATAATGGCGGTAGAGTCTGTGATGTAATTGAGGTGGAGTATGTGATATTCTGGAGAACGCTAGGTGATATAATGCGGTAGTGTGTGTGATATAATGGGGGTAGAGTGTGTGATATAATCGGCGTAGAATGTGTGATATAATGGGGTAGAGTGTGTGATATAATGGGGTAGTGTGTGATATCATGGGGTAGAGTGTGTGATATAATGGGGGTAGAGTGTGTGATTTAATGGAGAACGCTGGGTGATATAATGCGGTAGAGGGTGTGATATAATGGAGAACGCTGGGTGATATAATGGGATAGAGTGTGTGATATAATGGAGAACGCTGGGTGATATAATGGGGTAGAGTGTGTGATATAATGGAGATGGCTGGGTGATATAATGGAGTAGAGTGTGTGATATAATGGAGAACGCTGGGTGATATAATGGGGTAGAGTGTGTGATATAATGGAGAACGCTTGGTGATATACTGGGGGTACAGTGTGTGATATAATGGAGAATGCTGGGTGATATAATGGGGGTAGTCTGTGATATAATTGGGTGGAGTATGTGATATAATGGAGAACGCTAGGTGATATAATGGGGTAGAGTGTGTGATATAATGGAGAGCGCTGGGTGATATAATCGGGGTAGAGTGTGTGATATAATGGAGAACGCTGGGTGATATAATGTGGTAGAGTGTGTGATATAATGGAGAACGGTGGGTGATATAAAGGGGGTCGAGTGTCTGATATAATGGAGAACGCTGGGTGATATAATGGGGTAGAGAGTGTGATATAATGGAGAACGCTGGCTGATATAATGGGGGTAGGATGTGTGATATAATGGAGAACGCTGTGTGATATAATGGGGGTAGAGTGTGTGATATAATGGAGAACACTGGGTGATATAATGGGGTAGAGTGTGTGATATAAAGGAGAACGGTGTGTGATACAATGGGGTAGTCAGTGTCATATAATGGAGAACGCTGGGTGATATAAAGGGGATTGAGTGTGTGATATAATGGAGAACGCTGGGTGATATAATGGGGTAGAGTGTGTGATATAATGGAGAAGGCTGGGTGATATAATGGGGTAGAGTGTGTGATACAATGGAGAACGCTGGGTGATATAATGGGGTAGAGTGTGTGCTATAATGGAGAAGACTGGGTGATATGATGGGGTACAGTGCGTGATATAATGGAGAATGCTGGGTGATATAATGGGGTAGACTGTGTGATATAATGGAGAACGCTGGGTGATATAATGGGGGTAGAGTGTGTGATATAATGGAGAAAGCTGAGTGATATAATGGGGCAGAGTGTGTGATATAATGGAGAACACTGGCTGATATAATGGCGTAGAGTGTGTGATATAATGGGGTTAGAGTGTGTGATACAATGGGGAACGCTGGGTGACATAATGGGTTAGAGTGTGTGATATAATGGGGGTAGTGTGTGTGATATAATGGGGGTAGAGTGTGTGATATAATGGAGAACGCTGGGTGATTTAATGGGGTAGGGTGTGTGATATAATGGAGAACGCTGGGTGATATAATATGGTAGAGTGTGTGATATAATGGAGAACGCTAGGTGATATAATGGGTTAGAGTGTGTGATATAATGGAGAACGCTGGGTGATATAATGAGGTAGAGTGTATAATATAATGGAGAACGCTGGGTGATATAATGGGGTAGAGTGTGTGATATAATGGAGAATACTGTTTGATATAATGGGGTAGAGTTTGTGATATAATGGGGGTAGAGTGTGTGATATAATGGAGAACTCTGGGTGGTATAATGGCGGTAGAGTGTGTGATATAATTGGGGTGGAGTATGTGATATACTGGAGAACGCTAGGTGATATAATGCGGTAGAGTGTGTGATATAATGGGGGTAGTGTGTGTGATATAATGGGGGTAGAGTGTGTGATATAATGGGGTAGAGTGTGTGATAGAATGGGGTAGAGTGTGTGATATAAAGGAGAACGCTGGGTGATATAATGGGGGTAGATAGTGTGATATAATGGAGAATACTGGGTGGTATAATGGGGGTACACTGTGTGATATAATGGAGGTGAATTATGTGATATAATGCAGAATGCTGGGTGGTATAATGGGGGTAGAGTGTGAGATATAATGGGGGTAGAGTGTGTGATATAATCGGCGTAGAGTGTGTGATATAATGGGGTAGAGTGTGTGATATAATGGGGTAGTGTGTGATATCATGGGGTAGAGTGTGTGATATAATGGGGGTAGAGAGTGTGATTTAATGGAGAACGCTGGGTGATATAATGCGGTAGAGGGTGTGATATAATGGAGAAGGCTGTGTGATATAATGGGGTAGAGTGTGTGATATAATGGAGAACGCTGGGTGTTATATTGCGGGTAGAGTCTGTGATATAACGTAGAACGCTGCGTGATATAATATGGTAGAGTGTGTGATATAATGGAGAACTCTGGGTGGTATAATGGCGGTAGAGTGTGTGATATAATTGGGGTGGAGTATGTGATATACTGGAGAACGCTAGGTGATATAATGCGGTAGAGTGTGTGATATAATGGGGGTAGTGTGTGTGATATAATGGGGGTAGAGTGTGTGATATAATAGGGTAGAGTGTGTGATAGTATGGGGTAGAGTGTGTGATATAAAGGAGAACGCTGGGTGATATATTGGGGGTAGATAGTGTGATATAATGGAGAATACTGGGTGGTATAATGGGGGTAGAGTGTGTGATATAATGGAGGTGAAGTATGTGATATAATGCAGAATGCTGGGTGGTATAATGGGGGTAGAGTGTGTGATATAATGGGGGTAGAGTGTGTGATATAATCGGCGTAGAGTGTGTGATATAATGGGGTAGTGTGTGTGATATAATGGGGTAGTGTGTGATATCTTGGGTAGTGTGTGATATAATGGGGGTAGAGTGTGTGATTTAATGGAGAACGCTGGGTGATATAATGCAGTAGAGGGTGTGATATAATGGAGAACGCTGGGTGATATAACGGGGTAGAGTGTGTGATATAATGGAGAACGCTGGGTGATATGATGGGGTACAGTGCGTGATATAATGGAGAACGCTGGGTGATATAATGGGGTAGAGTGTGTGATATAATGGAGAACGCTGGGTGATATAATGGGGGTAGAGTGTGTGATATAATGGAGAACGCTGGGTGATATAATGGGGTAGAGTGTGTGATATAATGGGGGTAGAGTGTGTATTATAATGGAGAACTGTGTGATATAATGGGGTAGAGTGTGTGATATAATGGGGAACGCTGGGTGATATAATGGGGGTAGTGTCTGTGATATAATGGAGAACGCTGGGTGATATAATGCGGTAGAGGGTGTAATATAATGGAGAACACTTGGTGATATAATTGGGTAGAGTGTGTGATATAATGGAGAACGCTGGGTGATATAATGGGTAGAGTGTGTGATATAATGGAGAATGCTGTGTGATATAATGGGGGTAGAGTGTGTGATATAATGGAGAACGCTGGGTGATATAATGAGGTAGAGTGTATAATATAATGGAGAACGCTGGGTGATATAATGGGGTAGAGTGTGTGATATAATGGAGAATACTGTTTGATATAATGGGGTAGAGTGTGTGATATAATGGGGGTAGAGTGTGTGATATAATGGAGAACTCTGGGTGGTATAATGGCGGTAGAGTGTGTGATATAATTGGGGTGGAGTATGTGATATACTGGAGAACGCTAGGTGATATAATGCGGTAGAGTGTGTGATATAATGGGGGTAGTGTGTGTGATATAATGGGGGTAGAGTGTGTGATATAATGGGGTAGAGTGTGTGATAGAATGGGGTAGAGTGTGTGATATAAAGGAGAACGCTGGGTGATATAATGGGGGTAGATAGTGTGATATAATGGAGAATACTGGGTGGTATAATGGGGGTACACTGTGTGATATAATGGAGGTGAAGTATGTGATATAATGCAGAATGCTGGGTGGTATAATGGGGGTAGAGTGTGAGATATAATGGGGGTAGAGTGTGTGATATAATCGGCGTAGAGTGTGTGATATAATGGGGTAGAGTGTGTGATATAATGGGGTAGTGTGTGATATCATGGGGTAGAGTGTGTGATATAATGGGGGTAGAGAGTGTGATTTAATGGAGGACGCTGGGTGATATAATGCGGTAGAGGGTGTGATATAATGGAGAAGGCTGTGTGATATAATGGGGTAGAGTGTGTGATATAATGGAGAACGCTGGGTGTTATATTGCGGGTAGAGTCTGTGATATAACGTAGAACGCTGCGTGATATAATATGGTAGAGTGTGTGATATAATGGAGAACTCTGGGTGGTATAATGGCGGTAGAGTGTGTGATATAATTGGGGTGGAGTACGTGATATACTGGAGAACGCTAGGTGATATAATGCGGTAAAGTGTGTGATATAATGGGGGTAGTGTGTGTGATATAATGGGGGTAGAGTGTGTGATATAATGGGGTAGAGTGTGTGATAGTATGGGGTAGAGTGTGTGATATAAAGGAGAACGCTGGGTGATATATTGGGGGTAGATAGTGTGATATAATGGAGAATACTGGGTGGTATAATGGGGGTAGAGTGTGTGATATAATGGAGGTGAAGTATGTGATATAATGCAGAATGCTGGGTGGTATAATGGGGGTAGAGTGTGTGATATAATGGGGGTAGAGTGTGTGATATAATCGGCGTAGAGTGTGTGATATAATGGGGTAGAGTGTGTGATATAATGGGGTAGTGTGTGATATCATGGGGTAGAGTGTGTGATATAATGGGGGTAGAGTGTGTGATTTAATGGAGAACGCTGGGTGATATAATGCAGTAGAGGGTGTGATATAATGGAGAACGCTGGGTGATATAACGGGGTAGAGTGTGTGATATAATGGAGAACGCTGGGTGATATGATGGGGTACAGTGCGTGATATAATGGAGAACGCTGGGTGATATAATGGGGTAGAGTGTGTGATATAATGGAGAACGCTGGGTGATATAATGGGGGTAGAGTGTGTGATATAATGGAGAACGCTGGGTGATATAATGGGGTAGAGTGTGTGATATAATGGGGGTAGAGTGTGTAATATAATGGAGAACTGTGTGATATAATGGGGTAGAGTGTGTGATATAATGGGGAACGCTGGGTGATATAATGGGGGTAGTGTCTGTGATATAATGGAGAACGCTGGGTGATATAATGCGGTAGAGGGTGTAATATAATGGAGAACACTTGGTGATATAATTGGGTAGAGTGTGTGATATAATGGAGAACGCTGGGTGATATAATGGGTAGAGTGTGTGATATAATGGAGAATGCTGTGTGATATAATGGGGGTAGAATGTGTGATATAATGGAGAACGCTGGGTGATATAATGAGGTAGAGTGTATAATATAATGGAGAACGCTGGGTGATATAATGGGGTAGAGTGTGTGATATAATGGAGAATACTGTTTGATATAATGGGGTAGAGTGTGTGATATAATGGGGGTAGAGTGTGTGATATAATGGAGAACTCTGGGTGGTATAATGGCGGTAGAGTGTGTGATATTATTGGGGTGGAGTATGTGATATACTGGAGAACGCTAGGTGATATAATGCGGTAGAGTGTGTGATATAATGGGGGTAGTGTGTGTGATATAATGGGGGTAGAGTGTGTGATATAATGGGGTAGATTGTGTGATAGAATGGGGTAGAGTGTGTGATATAAAGGAGAACGCTGGGTGATATAATGGGGGTAGATAGTGTGATATAATGGAGAATACTGGGTGGTATAATGGGGGTACACTGTGTGATATAATGGAGGTGAAGTATGTGATATAATGCAGAATGCTGGGTGGTATAATGGGGGTAGATTGTGAGATATAATGGGGGTAGAGTGTGTGATATAATCGGCGTAGAGTGTGTGATATAATGGGGTAGAGTGTGTGATATAATGGGGTAGTGTGTGATATCATGGGGTAGAGTGTGTGATATAATGGGGGTAGAGAGTGTGATTTAATGGAGAACGCTGGGTGATATAATGCGGTAGAGGGTGTGATATAATGGAGAAGGCTGTGTGATATAATGGGGTAGAGTGTGTGATATAATGGAGAACGCTGGGTGTTATATTGCGGGTAGAGTCTGTGATATAACGTAGAACGCTGCGTGATATAATATGGTAGAGTGTGTGATATAATGGAGAACTCTGGGTGGTATAATGGCGGTAGAGTGTGTGATATAATTGGGGTGGAGTATGTGATATACTGGAGAACGCTAGGTGATATAATGCGGTGTAGTGTGTGATATAATGGGGGTAGTGTGTGTGATATAATGGGGGTAGAGTGTGTGATAGTATGGGGTAGAGTGTGTGATATAAAGGAGAACGCTGGGTGATATATTGGGGGTAGATAGTGTGATATAATGGAGAATACTGGGTGGTATAATGGGGGTAGAGTGTGTGATATAATGGAGGTGAAGTATGTGATATAATGCAGAATGCTGGGTGGTATAATGGGGGTAGAGTGTGTGATATAATGGGGGTAGAGTGTGTGATATAATCGGCGTAGAGTGTGTGATATAATGGGGTAGAGTGTGTGATATAATGGGGTAGTGTGTGATATCATGGGGTAGAGTGTGTGATATAATGGGGGTAGAGTGTGTGATTTAATGGAGAACGCTGGGTGATATAATGCAGTAGAGGGTGTGATATAATGGAGAACGCTGGGTGATATAACGGGGTAGAGTGTGTGATATAATGGAGAACGCTGGGTGATATGATGGGGTACAGTGCGTGATATAATGGAGAACGCTGGGTGATATAATGGGGTAGAGTGTGTGATATAATGGAGAACGCTGGGTGATATAATGGGGGTAGAGTGTGTGATATAATGGAGAACGCTGGGTGATATAATGGGGGTAGAGTGTGTAATATAATGGAGAACACTGTGTGATATAATGGGGTAGAGTGTGTGATATAATGGGGAACGCTGGGAGATATAATGGGGGTAGTGTCTGTGATATAATGGAGAACGCTGGGTGATATAATGCTGTAGAGGGTGTAATATAATGGAGAACACTTGGTGATATAATTGGGTAGAGTGTGTGATATAATGGAGAACGCTGGGTGATATAATGGGTAGCGTGTGTGATATAATGGAGAATGCTGTGTGATATAATGGGGGTAGAGTGTGTGATATAATGGAGAAGGCTGTGTGATATAATGGGGTAGAGTCTGTGATATAACGTAGAACGCTGGCTGATATAATATGGTAGAGTGTGTGATATAATGGAGAACTGGGTGGTATAATGGCGGTAGAGTCTGTGATGTAATTGAGGTGGAGTATGTGATATTCTGGAGAACGCTAGGTGATATAATGCGGTAGTGTGTGTGATATAATGGGGGTAGAGTGTGTGATATAATCGGCGTAGAATGTGTGATATAATGGGGTAGAGTGTGTGATATAATGGGGTAGTGTGTGATATCATGGGGTAGAGTGTGTGATATAATGGGGGTAGAGTGTGTGATTTAATGGAGAACGCTGGGTGATATAATGCGGTAGAGGGTGTGATATAATGGAGAACGCTGGGTGATATAATGGGGTAGAGTGTGTGATATAATGGAGAACGCTGGGTGATATAATGGGGTAGAGTGTGTGATATAATGGAGATGGCTGGGTGATATAATGGAGTAGAGTGTGTGATATAATGGAGAACGCTGGGTGATATAATGGGGTAGAGTGTGTGATATAATGGAGAACGCTTGGTGATATACTGGGGGTACAGTGTGTGATATAATGGAGAATGCTGGGTGATATAATGGGGGTAGTCTGTGATATAATTGGGTGGAGTATGTGATATAATGGAGAACGCTAGGTGATATAATGGGGTAGAGTGTGTGATATAATGGAGAGCGCTGGGTGATATAATCGGGGTAGAGTGTGTGATATAATGGAGAACGCTGGGTGATATAATGTGGTAGAGTGTGTGATATAATGGAGAACGGTGGGTGATATAAAGGGGGTCGAGTGTCTGATATAATGGAGAACGCTGGGTGATATAATGGGGTAGAGAGTGTGATATAATGGAGAACGCTGGCTGATATAATGGGGGTAGGATGTGTGATATAATGGAGAACGCTGTGTGATATAATGGGGGTAGAGTGTGTGATATAATGGAGAACACTGGGTGATATAATGGGGTAGAGTGTGTGATATAAAGGAGAACGGTGTGTGATACAATGGGGTAGTCAGTGTGATATAATGGAGAACGCTGGGTGATATAAAGGGGATTGAGTGTGTGATATAATGGAGAACGCTGGGTGATATAATGGGGTAGAGTGTGTGATATAATGGAGAAGGCTGGGTGATATAATGGGGTAGAGTGTGTGATACAATGGAGAACGCTGGGTGATATAATGGGGTAGAGTGTGTGCTATAATGGAGAAGACTGGGTGATATGATGGGGTACAGTGCGTGATATAATGGAGAATGCTGGGTGATATAATGGGGTAGACTGTGTGATATAATGGAGAACGCTGGGTGATATAATGGGGGTAGAGTGTGTGATATAATGGAGAAAGCTGAGTGATATAATGCGGCAGAGTGTGTGATATAATGGAGAACACTGGCTGATATAATGGCGTAGAGTGTGTGATATAATGGGGTTAGAGTGTGTGATACAATGGGGAACGCTGGGTGACATAATGGGTTAGAGTGTGTGATATAATGGGGGTAGTGTGTGTGATATAATGGGGGTAGAGTGTGTGATATAATGGAGAACGCTGGGTGATATAATATGGTAGAGTGTGTGATATAATGGAGAACGCTAGGTGATATAATGGGTTAGAGTGTGTGATATAATGGAGAACGCTGGGTGATATAATGGGTAGCGTGTGTGATATAATGGAGAACGCTTGGTGAAATAATGCGGGAAGAGTCTGTGATAATACGGAGAACGCTGGGTGATATAATAGGGTAGGGTGTGTGATATAATGGAGAAGGCTGGGTGATATAATGGGGTAGAGTGTGTGATACAATGGAGAACGCTGGGTGATATAATGGGGTAGAGTGTGTGCTGTAATGGAGAACACTGGGTGATATAATGGGGTAGAGTGTGTGCTATAATGGAGAACACTGGGTGATATGATGGGGTACAGTGCGTGATATAATGGAGAATGCTGGGTGATATAATGGGGTAGAGTGTGTGATATAATGGAGAACGCTGGGTGATATAATGGGGGTAGAGTGTGTGATATAATGGAGAAAGCTGAGTGATATAATGGGGCAGAGTGTGTGATATAATGGAGAATGGCTGATATAATGGGGTAGAGTGTGTGATATAATGGGGTTAGAGTGTGTGATACAATGGGGAACGCTGGGTGACATAATGAGTTAGAGTGTGTGATATAATGGGGGAAGTGTGTGATAGAATGGGGGTAGAGTGTGTGATATAATGGAGAACGCTGGGTGATTTAATGGGGTAGGGTGTGTGATATAATTGGGGTACAGTGTGTGTTATAATGGAGAACGCTGGGTGATATAATGGGGTAGAGTGTGTGATATAATGGAGATGGCTGGGTGATATAATGGGGTAGAGTTTGTGATATAATGGAGAACGCTGGGTGATATAATGGGTAGCGTGTGTGATATAATGGAGAACGCTTGGTGAAATAATGCGGGAAGAGTCTGTGATATAACGGAGAACGCTGGGTGATATAATAGGGTAGGGTGTGTGATATAATGGAGAACGCTGGGTGATATAATGCTGTAGAGGGTGTGATATAATGGAGAACGCTGGGTGATATAATGGGGTAGAGTGTGTGATATAATGGAGAACGCTGGGTGATATAATGGGGTAGAGTGTGTAATATAATGGAGATGGCTGTGTGATATAATGGGGTAGAGTGTGTGATATAATGGAGAACGCTGGGTGATATAATGGGGGTACAGTGTGTGATATAATGGAGAATGCTGGGTGATATAATGGGGGTAGTCTGTGATATAATTGGGTGGAGTATGTGATATAATGGAGAACGCTAGGTGATATAATGGGGTAGAGTGTGTGATATAATGGAGAGCGCTGGGTGATATAATCGGGGTAGAGTGTGTGATATAATGGAGAACGCTTGGTGATATAATGTGGTAGAGTGTGTGATATAATGGAGAACGGTGGGTGATATAAAGGGGGTCGAGTGTCTGATATAATGGAGAACGCTGGGTGATATAATGGGGTAGAGAGTGTGATATAATGGAGAACGCTGGCTGATATAATGGGGGTAGGATGTGTGATATAATGGAGAACGCTGTGTGATATAATGGGGGTAGAGTGTGTGATATAATGGAGAACACTGGGTGATATAATGGGGTAGAGTGTGTGATATAATGGAGAACGCTGGGTGATATAATGGGGGTAGAGTGTGTGATATAATGGAGAAAGCTGAGTGATATAATGGGGCAGAGTGTGTGATATAATGGAGAACACTGGCTGATATAATGGCGTAGATTGTGTGATATAATGGGGTTAGAGTGTGTGATACAATGGGGAACGCTGGGTGACATAATGGTTTAGAGTGTGTGATATAATGGGGGTAGTGTGTGTGATATAATGGGGGTAGAGTGTGTGATATAATGGAGAACGCTGGGTGATTTAATGGGGTAGGGTGTGTGGTATAATTGGGGTACAGTGTGTGTAGAGTGTGTGATATAATGGAGAACGCTGGGTGATAGAATGGGGTAGAGATTGTGATATAATGGAGAACGCTGAGTGATATAATGGGGGTAGAGTGTGTGATATAATGGAGAACGGTGGGTGATATAATGGGGTAGAGAGTGTGTTATAATGGAGAACGCTGGCTGATATAATGGGGGTAGGATGTGTGATATAATGGAGAACGCTGTGTGATATAATGGGATAGAGTGTGTGATATAATGGAGAACGCTGGGTGATATACTGGGGGTACAGTGTGTGATATAATGGAGAATGCTGGGTGATATAATGGGGGTAGTGTGTGATATAATTCGGTGGAGTATGTGATATAATGGAGAACGCTAGGTGATATAATGGGGTAGAGTGTGTGATATAATGGAGAACGCTGGGTGATATAAAGGGGATTGAGTGTGTGATATAATGGAGATCGCTGGGTGATATAATGGGGTAGAGTGTGTGATATAACGGAGAAGGCTGGGTGATATAATGGGGTAGAGTATGTGATACAATGGAGAACGCTGGGTGATATAATGGGGTAGAGTGTGTGCTGTAATGGAGAACACTGGGTGATATAATGGGGTAGAGTGTGTGCTATAATGGAGAACACTGGGTGATATGATGGGGTACAGTGCGTGATATAATGGAGAATGCTGGGTGATATAATGGGGTAGACTGTGTGATATAATGGAGAATGGCTGATATAATGGGGTAGAGTGTGTGATATAATGGGGTTAGAGTGTGTGATACAATGGGGAACGCTGGGTGACATAATGGGTTAGAGTGTGTGATATAATGGGGGAAGTGTGTGATATAATGGGGGTAGAGTGTGTGATATAATGGAGAACGCTGGGTGATTTAATGGGGTAGGGTGTGTGATATAATTGGGGTACAGTGTGTGATATAATGGAGAACGCTAGGTGATATAATATGGTAGAGTGTGTGATATAATGGAGAACGCTAGGTGATATAATGGAGAACGCTGGGTGATATAATGGGTAGCGTGTGTGATATAATGGAGAACGCTTGGTGAAATAATGCGGGAAGAGTCTGTGATATAACGGAGAACGCTGGGTGATATAATAGGGTAGGGTGTGTGATATAATGGAGAACGCTGGGTGATATAATGCGGTAGAGGGTGTGATATAATGGAGAACGCTGGGTGATATAATGGGGTAGAGTGTGTGATATAATGGAGAACGCTGGGTGATATAATGGGGTAGAGTGTGTAATATAATGGAGATGGCTGTGTGATATAATGGGGTAGAGTGTGTGATATAATGGAGAACGCTGGGTGATATAATGGGGGTACAGTGTGTGATATAATGGAGAATGCTGGGTGATATAATGGGGGTAGTCTGTGATATAATTGGGTGGAGTATGTGATATAATGGAGAACGCTAGGTGATATAATGGGGTAGAGTGTGTGATATAATGGAGAGCGCTGGGTGATATAATCGGGGTAGAGTGTGTGATATAATGGAGAACGCTTGGTGATATAATGTGGTAGAGTGTGTAATATAATGAAGAACGGTGGGTGATATAAAGGGGGTCGAGTGTCTGATATAATGGAGAACGCTGGGTGATATAATGGGGTAGAGAGTGTGATATAATGGAGAACGCTGGCTGATATAATGGGGGTAGGATGTGTGATATAATGGAGAACGCTGTGTGATATAATGGGGGTAGAGTGTGTGATATAATGGAGAATGGGTGATATAATGGGGCAGAGTGTGTGATATAATGGAGAACACTGGCTGATATAATGGCGTAGATTGTGTGATATAATGGGGTTAGAGTGTGTGATACAATGGGGAACGCTGGGTGACATAATGGGTTAGAGTGTGTGATATAATGGGGGTAGTGTGTGTGATATAATGGGGGTAGAGTGTGTGATATAATGGAGAACGCTGGGTGATTTAATGGGGTAGGGTGTGTGGTATAATTGGGGTACAGTGTGTGTAGAGTGTGTGATATAATGGAGAACGCTGGGTGATATAATATGGTAGTGTGTGTGATATAATGGAAAACGCTAGGTGATATAATGGGGTAGAGTGTGTGATATAATGGAGAACGCTGGGTGATATAATGGGTAGCGTGTGTGATATAATGGAGAACGCTTGGTGAAATAATGCGGGAAGAGGCTGTGATATAACGGAGAACGCTGGGTGATATAATAGGGTAGGGTGTGTGATATAATGGAGAACGCTAGGTGATATAATGGGGTAGAGTGTGGGATATAATGGAGAAAAGTGGGTGATATAATGGTGTAGAGTGTGTGATATAATGGAGAACGCTGGGTGATAGAATGGGGTAGAGATTGTGATATAATGGAGAACGCTGGGTGATATATTGGGGGTAGAGTGTGTGATATAATGGAGAACGCTGGGTGATATAATGGGGTAGAGAGTGTGATATAATGGAGAACGCTGGCTGATATAATGGGGGTAGGATGTGTGATATAATGGAGAACGCTGTGTGATATAATGGGGGTAGAGTGTGTGATATAATGGAGAACACTGGGTGATATAATGGGGTAGAGTGTGTGATATAATGGAGAACGGTGGGTGATACAATGGGGTAGTCAGTGTGATATAATGGAGAACGCTGGGTGATATAAAGGGGATTGAGTGTGTGATATAATGGAGAACGCTGGGTGATATAATGGGGTAGAGTGTGTGATATAATGGAGAAGGCTGGGTGATATAATGGGGTAGAGTGTGTGATACAATGGAGAACGCTGGGTGATATAATGGGGTAGAGTGTGTGCTATAATGGAGAACGCTGGGTGATATAATGCGGTAGAGGGTGTGATATAATGGAGAACGCTGGGTGATATAATGGGGTAGAGTGTGTGATATAATGGAGAACGCTGGGTGATATAATGGGGTAGAGTGTGTGATATAATGGAGATGGCTGTGTGATATAATGGGGTAGAGTGTGTGATATAATGGAGAACACTGGGTGATATAATGGGGTAGAGTGTGTGATATAATGGAGAACGGTGGGTGATACAATGGGGTAGTCAGTGTGATATAATGGAGAACGCTGGGTGATATAAAGGGGATTGTGTGTGTGATATAATGGAGAACGCTGGGTGATATAATGGGGTAGAGTGTGTGCTATAATGGAGAACGCTGAGTGATATAATGCGGTAGAGGGTGTGATATAATGGAGAACGCTGGGTGATATAATGGGGTAGAGTGTGTGATATAATGGAGAACGCTGGGTGATATAATGGGGTAGAGTGTGTGATATAATGGAGATGGCTGTGTGATATAATGGGGTAGAGTGTGTGATATAATGGAGAACGCTGGGTGATATAATGGGGGTACAGTGTGTGATATAATGGAGAATGCTGTGTGATATAATGGGGGTAGTCTGTGATATAATTGGGTGGAGTATGTGATATAATGGAGAACGCTAGGTGATATAATGGGGTAGAGTGTGTGATATAATGGAGAGCGCTGGGTGATATAATCGGGGTAGAGTGTGTGATATAATGGAGAACGCTTGGTGATATAATGTGGTAGAGTGTGTGATATAATGGAGAACGGTGGGTGATATAAAGGGGGTCGAGTGTCTGATATAATGGAGAACGCTGGGTGATATAATGGGGTAGAGAGTGTGATATAATGGAGAACGCTGGCTGATATAATGGGGGTAGGATGTGTGATATAATGGAGAACGCTGTGTGATATAATGGGGGTAGAGGGTGTGATATAATGGAGAACACTGGGTGATATAATGGGGTAGAGTGTGTGATATAATGGAGAACGCTGGGTGATATAATGGGGGTAGAGTGTGTGATATAATGGAGAAAGCTGAGTGATATAATGGGGCAGAGTGTGTGATATAATGGAGAACACTGGCTGATATAATGGCGTAGAGTGTGTGATATAATGGGGTTAGAGTGTGTGATACAATGGGGAACGCTGGGTGACATAATGTGTTAGAGTGTGTGATATAATGGGGGTAGTGTGTGTGATATAATGGGGGTAGAGTGTGTGATATAATGGAGAACGCTGGGTGATTTAATGGGGTAGGGTGTGTGGTATAATTGGGGTACAGTGTGTGTAGAGTGTGTGATATAATGGAGAACGCTGGGTGATATAATATGGTAGTGTGTGTGATATAATGGAGAACGCTAGGTGATATAATGGGGTAGAGTGTGTGATATAATGGAGAACGCTGGGTGATATAATGGGTAGCGTGTGTGATATAATGGAGAACGCTTGGTGAAATAATGCGGGAAGTGGCTGTGATATAACGGAGAACGCTGGGTGATATAATAGGGTAGGCTGTGTGATATAATGGAGAACGCTAGGTGATATAATCGGGTAGAGAGTGGGATATAATGGAGAAAAGTGGGTGATATAATGGTGTAGAGTGTATGATATAATGGAGAACGCTGGGTGATAGAATGGGGTAGAGATTGTGATATAATGGAGAACGCTGGGTGATATATTGGGGGTAGAGTGTGTGATGTAATGGAGAACGGTGGGTGATATAAAGGGGGTCGAGTGACTGATATAATGGAGAACGCTGGGTGATATAATGGGGTAGAGAGTGTGATATAATGGAGAACGCTGGCTGATATAATGGGGGTAGGATGTGTGATATAATGGAGAACGCTGTGTGATATAATGGGGGTAGAGTGTGTGATATAATGGAGAACACTGGGTGATATAATGGGGTAGAGTGTGTGATATAATGGAGAACGGTGGGTGATACAATGGGGTAGTCAGTGTGATATAATGGAGAACGCTGGGTGATATAAAGGGGATTGAGTGTGTGATATAATGGAGAACGCTGGGTGATATAATGGGGTAGAGTGTGTGATATAATGGAGAAGGCTGGGTGATATAATGGGGTAGAGTGTGTGATACAATGGAGAACGCTGGGTGATATAATGGGGTAGAGTGTGTGCTATAATGGAGAACACTGGGTGATATAATGGGGTAGAGTGTGTGCTGTAATGGAGAACACTGGGTGATATGATGGGGTACAGTGAGTGATATAATGGAGAATGCTGGGTGATATAATGGGGTAGAGTGTGTGATATAATGGAGAACGCTGGGTGATATAATGGGGGTAGAGTGTGTGATATAATGGAGAAAGCTGAGTGATATAATGGGGCAGAGCGTGTGATATAATGGAGAACACTGGCTGATATAATGGGGTAGAGTGTGTGATATAATGGGGTTAGAGTGTGTGATACAATGGGGAACGCTGGGTGACATAATGGGTTAGAGTGTGTGATATAATGGGGGTAGTGTGTGTGATATAATGGGGGTAGAGTGTGTGATATAATGGAGAACGCTGGGTGATTTAATGGGGTAGGGTGTGTGATATAATTGGGGTACAGTGTGTGATATAATGGGGTAGAGTGTGTGATATAATGGAGAACGCTGGGTGATATAATATGGTAGAGTGTGTGATATAATGAAGAACGCTGGGTGATATAATGGGTAGCGTGTGTGATATAATGGAGAACGCTTGGTGAAATAATGCGGGAAGAGTCTGTGATATAACGGAGAACGCTGGGTGATATAATAGGGTAGGGTGTGTGATATAATGGACAACGCTAGGTGATATAATGGGGTAGAGTGTGGGATATAATGGAGAACAGTGGGTGATATAATGGTGTAGAGTGTGTGATATAATGGAGAACGCTGGGTGATAGAATGGGGTAGAGATTGTGATATAATGGAGAACGCTGGGTGATATAATGGGGGTAGAGTGTGTGATATAATGGAGAAGGCTGTGTGATATAATGGGGTAGAGTGTGTGATATAATGGAGAACGCTGGGTGTTATATTGCGGGTAGAGTCTGTGATATAACGTAGAATGCTGGTTGATATAATATGGTAGAGTGTGTGATATAATGGAGAACTCTGGGTGGTATAATGGCGGTAGAGTGTGTGATATAATTGAAGTGGAGTGTGTGATATAATGGAGAACGCTGGGTGATATAATATGGTAGAGTGTGTGATATAATGGAGAACGCTTGGTGAAATAATGCGGGAAGAGTCTGTGATATAACGGAGAACGCTGGGTGATATAATAGGGTAGGGTGTGTGATATAATGGAGAACGCTTGGTGATATAATGGCGTAGAGTGTGGGATATAATGGAGAACAGTGGGTGATATAATGGTGTAGAGTGTGTGATATAATGGAGAACGCTGGGTGATAGAATGGGGTAGAGATTGTGATATAATGGAGAACGCTGAGTGATATAATGGGGGTAGAGTGTGTGATATAATGGAGACCGCTGGGTGATATAATGGGGTAGAGAGTGTGATATAATGGAGAACGCTGGCTGATATAATGGGGGTAGGATGTGTGATATAATGGAGAACGCTGTGTGATATAATGGGGGTAGAGTGTGTGATATAATGGAGAACACTGGGTGATATAATGGGGTAGAGTGTGTGATATAATGGAGAACGGTGGGTGATACAATGGGGTAGTCAGTGTGATATAATGGAGAACGCTGGGTGATATAATGGGGGTACAGTGTGTGATATAATGGAGAATGCTGGGTGATATAATGGGGGTAGTCTGTGATATAATTGGGTGGAGTATGTGATATAATGGAGAATGCTAGGTGATATAATGGGGTAGAGTGTGTGATATAATGGAGAGCGCTGGGTGATATAATCGGGGTAGAGTGTGTGATATAATGGAGAACGCTTGGTGATATAATGTGGTAGAGTGTGTGATATAATGGAGAACGGTGGGTGATATAAAGGGGGTCGAGTGTCTGATATAATGGAGAACGCTGGGTGATATAATGGGGTAGAGAGTGTGATATAATGGAGAACGCTGGCTGATATAATGGGGGTAGGATGTGTGATATAATGGAGAACGCTGTGTGATATAATGTGGGTAGAGTGTGTGATATAATGGAGAACACTGGGTGATATAATGGGGTAGAGTGTGTGATATAATGGAGAACGCTGGGTGATATAATGGGGGTAGAGTGTGTGATATAATGGAGAAAGCTGAGTTATATAATGGGGCAGAGTGTGTGATATAATGGAGAACACTGGCTGATATAATGGCGTAGAGTGTGTGATATAATGGGGTTAGAGTGTGTGATACAATGGGGAACGCTGGGTGACATAATGGGTTAGAGTGTGTGATATTATGGGGGTAGTGTGTGTGATATAATGGGGGTAGAGTGTGTGATATAATGGAGAACGCTGGGTGATTTAATGGGGTAGGGTGTGTGGTATAATTGGGGTACAGTGTGTGTAGAGTGTGTGATATAATGGAGAACGCTGGGTGATATAATATGGTAGAGTGTGTGATATAATGGAGAACGCTAGGTGATATAATGGGGTAGAGTGTGTGATATAATGGAGAACGCTGGGTGATATAATGGGTAGCGTGTGTGATATAATGGAGAACGCTTGGTGAAATAATGCGGGAAGAGGCTGTGATATAACGGAGAACGCTGGGTGATATAATAGGGTAGGGTGTGTGATATAATGGAGAACGGTGGGTGATACAATGGGGTAGTCAGTGTGATATAATGGAGAACGCTGGGTGATATAATGGGGGTACAGTGTGTGATATAATGGAGAATGCTGGGTGATATAATGGGGGTAGTCTGTGATATAATTGGGTGGAGTATGTGATATAATGGAGAATGCTAGGTGATATAATGGGGTAGAGTGTGTGATATAATGGAGAGCGCTGGGTGATATAATCGGGGTAGAGTGTGTGATATAATGGAGAACACTGGCTGATATAATGGCGTAGAGTGTGTGATATAATGGGGTTAGAGTGTGTGATACAATGGGGAACGCTGGGTGACATAATGGGTTAGAGTGTGTGATATTATGGGGGTAGTGTGTGTGATATAATGGGGGTAGAGTGTGTGATATAATGGAGAACGCTGGGTGATTTAATGGGGTAGGGTGTGTGGTATAATTGGGGTACAGTGTGTGTAGAGTGTGTGATATAATGGAGAACGCTGGGTGATATAATATGGTAGAGTGTGTGATATAATGGAGAACGCTAGGTGATATAATGGGGTAGAGTGTGTGATATAATGGAGAACGGTGGGTGATACAATGGGGTAGTCAGTGTGATATAATGGAGAACGCTGGGTGATATAATGGGGGTACAGTGTGTGATATAATGGAGAATGCTGGGTGATATAATGGGGGTAGTCTGTGATATAATTGGGTGGAGTATGTGATATAATGGAGAATGCTAGGTGATATAATGGGGTAGAGTGTGTGATATAATGGAGAGCGCTGGGTGATATAATCGGGGTAGAGTGTGTGATATAATGGAGAACGCTTGGTGATATAATGTGGTAGAGTGTGTGATATAATGGAGAACGGTGGGTGATATAAAGGGGGTCGAGTGTCTGATATAATGGAGAACGCTGGGTGATATAATGGGGTAGAGAGTGTGATATAATGGAGAACGCTGGCTGATATAATGGGGGTAGGATGTGTGATATAATGGAGAACGCTGTGTGATATAATGTGGGTAGAGTGTGTGATATAATGGAGAACACTGGGTGATATAATGGGGTAGAGTGTGTGATATAATGGAGAACGCTGGGTGATATAATGGGGGTAGAGTGTGTGATATAATGGAGAAAGCTGAGTTATATAATGGGGCAGAGTGTGTGATATAATGGAGAACACTGGCTGATATAATGGCGTAGAGTGTGTGATATAATGGGGTTAGAGTGTGTGATACAATGGGGAACGCTGGGTGACATAATGGGTTAGAGTGTGTGATATTATGGGGGTAGTGTGTGTGATATAATGGGGGTAGAGTGTGTGATATAATGGAGAACGCTGGGTGATTTAATGGGGTAGGGTGTGTGGTATAATTGGGGTACAGTGTGTGTAGAGTGTGTGATATAATGGAGAACGCTGGGTGATATAATATGGTAGAGTGTGTGATATAATGGAGAACGCTAGGTGATATAATGGGGTAGAGTGTGTGATATAATGGAGAACGCTGGGTGATATAATGGGTAGCGTGTGTGATATAATGGAGAACGCTTGGTGAAATAATGCGGGAAGAGGCTGTGATATAACGGAGAACGCTGGGTGATATAATAGGGTAGGGTGTGTGATATAATGGAGAACGCTAGGTGATATAATGGGGTAGAGTGTGGGATATAATGGAGAAAATTGGGTGATATAATGGTGTAGAGTGTGTGATATAATGGAGAACGCTGGGTGATAGAATGGGGTAGAGATTGTGATATAATGGAGAAC